>NW_022987567.1:7768611-8043756 GCF_902827165.1 Trematomus bernacchii
CTCGAGCCGGTTTCTCAAACTTACCTACCCCACCTTTAATGTATACTGGAGTGTTAATAATGTATCCATTCTTTTATTTGTAATATTATTAATACTATTATTTATTTTCGGATTTGTCAACTGTTATGTAGTTAATCTATGTACCTAGATGTGTTTATTTTGATATGTATGCTTTGTGAGTATTTTCTTAAAGGTCCCATGTCATGGCCATTTCTACTGATCATAATTCCATTGTTGAGGTCTACTAAAATAAACACAAGGGGACAGGTAATAACCAGAAAAGCATGACATGGGACCTTTAAAATGCAAATCAAAAAAAGAATATGATATGTACAAGAACAGAATATGAAAATGAAATAAGACAACACAGCGTAGAGCTCTGACCTGGTAGGTGAACTTGGCTTGTTGCAGCTCCTCAGAGTCTTTGGGAGTCCTCAGGTCCTCCAGACTTTTGGCTAAAGTGATGTGTTGGATGTCGGGCTCGTCCTGGCAGCCGAAGATATCTCCCAGCAGGGTGACGTTGGAGAACTTCTCATTAACTGGGCTGGGGGGGGGCGGTGTGACTCTCTGCTCCTTCTAACAACTCGGCCTCCTTCAGGGAGCGGTACGGCTGAGGCCTGCAGGGCAGAGAGAGGGCAAAAGCACACACATCCTTTACTCAAGTAGAAGCACAGATACTCGTGTTTAAAAATACTCTGGTGAAAGTAGAAGTACGGACTAAACTTCTTTACTCAAGTAAAAGTAAAGAGGGCTTTGAAATGTACTTCAGTAAAAAGTACCCATAACTACCTTCACTTATGGTTAGTTATTTCTATAAAAAGGTATCTTCTTTAACTGTATTTATGTATGCACTACTGTATGTACACCAAGGCAAATTCCTCGTATGCTTTAAAGGTCCCCTATTATACTGTTTTTCATCAATATAGTACAGGTCTCAGATATATACAGAGCCTGTCTCAACCCCTCTGAGAGAGATTTGGTTACAAAGAACACAATGGTGCTCTAGGAGGAGATTCAGGTGATAAGGTGGGGGGGGGGGGGGTTACCTTGGTTGCTGATTGGCTAATGGTTACACAAGACAAAACATCGTTATGACATCATAAAGTGGCCAAAATCTGATCAGCTCATTTTCAGACAGGTTTTTATAGAAATGGATCAGGACAAAAAGAGAGAGAATCTTTGTTCCTGAAACTTTCAGAGTCTCTTTACACAACGGGGACACATGTTGATGAAGAAGAGACATGAAGAAGAGGGGACACATGTTGATGTAGAAGAGACATGAAGAAGAGGGGACACATGTTGATGTAGAAGAGACATGAAGAAGAGGGGACACATGTTGATGTAGAAGAGACATGAAGAAGAGGGGACACATGTTGATGAAGAAGAGACATGAAGAAGAGGGGACACATGTTGATGTAGAAGAGACATGAAGAAGAGGGGACACATGTTGATGAAGAAGAGACATGAAGAAGAGGGGACACATGTTGATGTAGAAGAGACATGAAGAAGAGGGGACACATGTTGATGTAGAAGAGACATGAAGAAGAGGGGGACACATGTTGATGAAGAAGAGACATGAAGAAGAGGGGACACATGTTGATGTAGAAGAGACATGAGGAAGAGGGGACACATGTTGATGTAGAAGAGACATGAGGAAGAGGGGACACATGTTGATGTAGAAGAGACATGAAGAAGAGGGGACACATGTTGATGTAGAAGAGACATGAAGAAGAGGGGACACATGTTGATGTAGAAGAGACATGAAGAAGAGGGGACACATGTTGATGTAGAAGAGACATGAAGAAGAGGGGACACATGTTGATGAAGAAGAGACATGAAGAAGAGGGGACACATGTTGATGTAGAAGAGACATGAAGAAGAGGGGACACATGTTGATGTAGAAGAGACATGAAGAAGAGGGGACACATGTTGATGTAGAAGAGACATGGAAAAGCTAATTTTGCATAATAGGTGACCTTTAAAACACGTATCATTGATTAGAAAGAGAGAAAGAGAGAAAAGACTTATTAATGAGTGAATAGTGCAAAGAGAGAGAGAGAGCTGCGTACAGAGGCGACCACTCGAAAGGGACGGAGAAGAGAAAGCTGTCAGGAAAGCCAGAGATGGAGTCTTCGTCGTACTGGAGCTCGTCTCCGGACGAATCCTCGGAGAGAAAGACTGTGTAGTGACGGGTAGGACGGAGAGAGCTACGTAAAGAGAAGCACATTCACAGCTCATTACATGCTTATTTATAAACTCCATTATTAAGTGTCAGAGGCAAGAAGAAGGAAAATTAAAAGTTGGACGGTTTGAGGATTAGAATCAATTTTCATTTTCACAAAAGGATCAAGATTTAAAATGTTACTGTTCAATCATTAAGAAAAAGAATGGGAAAACAAATCAATGGAGAGAAATGTGATTGATTACTGATCATCTCTACAGTATGTGACTGTATCTGCGAATGGATTATGTCTCCAAGTTCGTTCACTGGCATGAAGCGACTCAATTATTATTACATGTCACTTGTTAGACGCTTTTATCCAAAGAGACTTACATACTCAATACTGTGGTCAATCCCCACAGGAGCACTTTGGGGTGAAGTGTCTCAGACGACATGCTGACTGCAGTGGGGTTTGAACCTGACCCCCTGATCCGAATACATACGCACAACCCACTGCGCCACACACCTCACCTCAAATTCTTTACTTACAAAATGGCCACAATTATGCAAAAAATCGACTATAGTGAGCACTATTTGGGATTAAAATGGTGTTACATGTGTAGTACTGTGGGATAGTGTGTATAAAGTGAGAGAAGGCTTACTGGTCCCCGCCGCTCTCCAGACTCACGTTGCTGCTCGGCCTCTTCAACATCATCGTTGGCCGAGCCTGTGGGAGTGGAACCTTATTTATTTTTGGAAAAGGGATCATAAGTTATTACGTAGTAGACCTACCTCCTCCTCAGAGACACTCACAGGAGTGGACCATTGTTCTATGTATGGTTGACTTACTGAAATAAAAGAAAAACACGACAGAGACGACATTCTTGCCTGGATTTTAAATATATGTACCTGCGTAAGATTCACACACTGGTGCCTCAGCACCAGTTTTAGAGTAAGTTAGATTGTATATGTTATTTCGCGTTCTGACATCTTGTAGATTGTTGCTTTTAAATTGTCTATTGTTTTTACTTGTACTTATTTTATGGTGTGTGAGCTGAGCTGTGTGATTTTTGTATGTTTTGTTTGTGTATTTGACTGTACAGCACTTTTGTCTGGAGGTTTTAAAATGATTTTTTAATAAAGCTGTATTGTATTGTATTTCTTTAGTTAGCTGCGACACTGCTTTCATGAATTGCAGCTCGGTGAAGTTCCTTATAAACTCTTTCTCCCCACCTCCACACCTCTTTTGTTCTCACCTGCCCAAAATGCACCGTGATTGGCTTCTGGTCGTCCAGTGAGCTCATCGGCCCCTCCCTCTTGACTGCCGGGCTCTCGTCATCGATCACCACTGACCCCACTGTGGAGAAGCCGTTCTCTGCCTGCTCCTGAGAGAGGGGGGGGGGGGGGACACAGAGACGTTTAAAACACCACTACAGGTGGAGGAGGGAGGAGGCTTACTGGGGTCAGTTAAGGTAAGTCAGGGCAGTGTTTATGTCTTAAAGGTCCCCTATTATACTGTTTTTCATCAATATATCACAGGTCTCAGATATATACAGAGCCTGTCTCTGATTGGCTGAAACACCAAACAGATCATTGCAGCATTACCCATAATCCCCTCTGTTTCAGCCCTGTTTCCAAAGTGCTGATTCTCTGTCTGTTACTTTAGATGAAAATAAGGAGCCCCTCCCCTAGGGGTTTTTAAATCCTCACTAAAGACTCACTTCTTCTCTCTGGCCTTGTAGTCAGAGCGGAGCACGACTCCTGACATTTCCCTGTGTTTTGTTTTTATATTTGCTGTTGTAAATTATTGTCTTCTGTTTGCTATTGTAGTAAAGTGTTTTTTTATTACATGTACAGCACTTTGGCTCGACCAAAAATCGATGACTACTAGAGATTATTACTTAAACCTATTACTTAAAGTAGTTATTCAGCGGTGAGAGACTCATACCTTCTGCTTCAGCCTGCTCTTCACCTCCTTTATACGCATTTTGGCGTGGTCCTTCGCCTGTGGAAAACAAACAGAGACAAACAGGTGATGGTCGTTCTGATTCCTCACTAACAGATCATACTGCAACCGAGGACAGAAGAGACGTGCTTACAAACTTATAAACGGTCTTCATGGCAGGGTTGGCCCTCGTCTTCACTGTGTTGAAGATAGCTCCGCCTCCTTTCTGTCAGGAAACACACGCACACACAAAAAATGTTTGTAACACACTTAGACACAAATCTGTGACACACACATTTTCAAACCATACATGCAAAAGTTAACAGATAAATGACGCAAGCACATTTTTGTAAAACACACACACACACACACACACACACACACACACACACACACACACACACACACACACACACACACACACACACACACACACACACACACACACACACACACACACACACACACACACACACACACACACACACACACACACACACACACACACACACACACACACACACACACACACACACACACACACACACACACACACACACACACACACACACACACACACACACACACACACACACACACACACACACACACACACTGTTATGTGCTGATGGTGGTGCATTGAGACTCACCTTCACAGTGAACAGCCACTGGTGGTAGGTCTTGTCACTTCCTGTGGAGGGGGGGTCAATAAAAAGTCAAAAACAAGTAGAAGTGCCGTCTGCAATGTGATGTAACACCAACCAAATAATATATATAAAAATATAATAATACATTTTATTTATCAGGTGCTCAAAGACACTTTCCAGAGGTAAAAAAAATGGCAATAAAACCACATTTATCACAAGGACACGGCATCGATCACACATTAAAAAGCTAGTCTAAAAAGGTGAGTTTTGGTCAGTGTTTTGAAGGAGGGGGGGGGGGGGGTCAGTGCAGTCTCTGATTCGTTGTGGTAGTGAGTTCTAGATGGTGGGGACACGATGGAGAAGGCTCGGTTCGTATCTGATCATATCTGAGCAGATCTATAATGTAACGTACTCTACTGCAGTATGACAAACATCAAGCTCTGATTACATGGCTGCTGGGATCAGCTGATGTGTCAGTGTGTGTGTCTGTAGTTATAACAATATTATATCAAATTAAAAGCTGAGTGGACGTCCTAAAGTGTGAAAATTGATATATCTGTAGTGCTGGGTGAGCTCCAATATAAACATGAGGACACAGTTAGCCTGCTGAGGTAGCATCAGTTTGATGATCTGTGCTGATCTGGAGTCAGCCTTGTGACATGAGAATGAACATCAGGAGAGACTTTGGACCTGTATTTACTGTCGCCATGTGTCTTCACTGTGTGACTTCTTTGCTTCCATGTCAATGAACCTGTTAGATAAGACACACACACACACACACACACACACACACACACACACACTACTCACTCACCTGCGTATTCACCCAGGCTGATTTCCTCCTCAAAGATGTCACTGAAACCTTCTCCTGAGTTCAGCAGGTCCAACCGGCCGTCAATAAACTGCCCGTAAAACCAGACAATGTATAAGAGCAGAAGAGGAAGGAGGAAATACAGGTGTGTGTGTGTGTGTTTTATTCCTATACACATGGACATACATTTTGCTAAATGTAGCTCTGGGGAAGGAACATTTTGAAAATGATCTCCATGTGCGTAAAAATCCACTTCAATTATTAGCTATCACGACTTAAAGGGATGAAAATGGACTTATATATTTACTCAAGTTAGGACTTAGATATACAATGTGTGTGTGTGTGTGTGTGTGTGTGTGTGTGTGTGTGTACAGTACAGTTCTTTATAAAGCTGGCTACACACCAACCGATTTTGGGAGTCAGAGGCCGTCAGAGGCAGTCGGGCATTCGCGGCGCCCTACTCAGGTTGGTGTGTCCCGCACCGTCGTCTCTTTACGGCACCTTTTCACACCTCCCACGGCCGATTCAACATGTTGAATCGGCCGTGGGAGGTCAGAGAGAGTCGGCCCAAGCAATCACTCTGATTGGCTGTTCACACTACCGCTGCCTGCTGGTAAGGACAGTTATTGCCACTCATTGACTGAAGTATTTGCGGTGTGTTCGTAGGCGGGCGGCGTAGCGGGTGGCGTAGCTGACGTAAAAGTCGGGACGCCTTTGGTACGCGTTCTTTGGTCTCAGGTGGGTGTGTAGCGGCCTTTAGGCTCAATGAACTGAACCAGCTCAACTGTACTATCAGTGACTGTTTATCAGTTGGATGTAGTGTGTGTGTGTGTGTGTGTGTGTGTGTGTGTGTGTGTGTGTGTGTGTGTGTGTGTGTGTGTGTGTGTGTGTGTGTGTGTGTACCTGTTTGAAGAGCTGCAGCTGGATGGCATTCTGCAGGAACTGTCTCATGGCACTGGAACGATGGCTCACAAAGGTTTCCTCGTTAAATGTTATTTGCTCTTCCTAAAGATGCAGGGAAACACAGGAGCTGTCTCAGCACTGTTCACCGCACACACCGACACATTCAGCATCTTATATATCATTACATCAGGGGTGAGCTAGGAAGTGAGTAGACGGAGACAGTCAGAGAACATGTGTTATCATGTGTTGTTTCTTTGTGCATGACTCTTCTATTGATCATTCGAGTCCTACATCAGTCAAGAGGAACATATGTTGTGTAATCCAGAAGTGCATTTAGCTCGTACACTGTTCCATAATAAAGGAAATCCAAGTGAAATCCATTGTATTGATTGTATATAATGTGTGTTGAATACCCGTAAACAGATTCTATGCACTGCGCAGCATACAGTGTTCTCGCTCAGATGTTTTTTATCACCTACTGAACACATAAAAGCAAAAACAGAGTTTGCTCTGCTGTAACTGTTCAGCAACATTACCAACAGCCCCACCTAGTGTCAGCAGAAGGTAATGAACATAATAATTCCAAAAATATGCAAAGAAAATACATGTTAAAATATATTTTAAGATCATGTTTAGTCGTCTGATTCGTCTGTACATTGCTGTTTCAGTCTGCGTTCTTCTAATTAGTGTCCACAGTGTGTCTATTGAGCCATGTTGAGCGATGTGGGGCAAGCCCCTCTCTCTCACTGTCTAAGTGAATGGGTCCTGTAAAAACTACACTGCGCATGCTCAGAGTATTTTTCTATTCAATGTGTGCGGCAAAAAAATAATCACCATAGGGGCAAAGTGCTGGCAACCCCACCAAACGTCATCTCATAATTCAGAGAGCTGATTGGCTGTAAGTAGGTGTGCCGCGTTGACGTTGAAGTTGACCATCTACTTCAGCGATGGGTGTCTGTGTTTTCCGTATACCCCCCCCCCCCTCTCTCTCTATCGGAACCATGGATAGCCTAGAGCTATTTGTTTACGTGTTTAAAAATGCACCAGAAGCTTATATATACACACATCTAAGTTGTTCGTGCGCCACCACTTTTGTACATATAAAAACGCCACTGGTAATAACGACAGGTTAAGCCAGCCGATCTGTTTGCTCTCTAAACACTTCCCAAGAGAGAGAACTTCATATGATTCTGGCCCAGAGGTTCAGGTACACACTGGACTATAACCTGGGCCGGACCACGAGCACAACGGCAATCTAGCCAGGTCAAACCCATAGGCTGGTTAAACTGCAGCATCCTTGGGGACATTGAAACTCTTGTTTTGTCTCAATATGCGAACTTCTGCCATACTTGACCACCCAAGGTGACTTACAACTATACTGATTGACTCAAAAAGAAGCCACCGTTAATTCTTATAGGGTTAATTTGGCCGTCTCTAAAGATAACGTTGCTAATATAGCTAGCTGGCTAACAGTGGCAAACGTCACTTTCTGTGAGAGCTCAGCAGCCGTGTGTGATTCAAGACAACTAGTTGAAATTCACACACTTTGTTCACACTGTACGACTATGGGAAGTCTTCGAATTAAGAGAGACATTTTTATGTTTAGTTTAACCTTGCTAACCCACTCTCTTTGTAGTACAGTCTTGTCTGGTGGAAATGTATTTAAAGCATATGCGCATACACCACGTGAAGCTGGTAAATGATCATACCCAGAGTCACATGACAGGCTTAGGTATATCGTTCTCTTTGTATGCATCCTTTACGTTTATGTATGGTGTGCAGTTCACTGACCGGCTGGATGTGCAGGGCGTCTCTGTAGCTCCCGAACAGAGCCGCCTGACTCCTGAGGAACGCTCGAGCCACGCCGTCACCTGTGGTCGTTGAGACCTTCCTCAACCGGCTCTTTAAAGATGACACCTGTACGACAAGAAGTCACAGCAGTCATTATCAGTGAATACTTGCATCCATATTTAAAAAACGGCACTGAAGGATTCAAGGCTTTTATTGTCATGTGTACATAGCTACAGTGTAGATATGTCAATGGAAATCTGAGGTCACAGGCTCCTCCAAGAGTGCAACACAATAAAACTGATAAAACAGTGCAAGTTCCTCCCTACTCACCACATCATTGGGCAGGCTTTGGAGGTCATCGTAGGGGGTTTCCAGGGTGTTTGTGTCCACGTTCAGGATCACCACATCATCCAGAGCCAGCCCTCGGACTTTCTACCAGCAACACAAACACAGCCAGCTTCAGAAACAAAGACACTGAAGGGTAAAAAGTGAGTAACTGCGTTTAAATGTTAAAGGTCCCCTATTATACTGTTTATCATCAATATTATCACAGGTCTCAGATATATCCAGAGCCTGTCTCTGATTGGCTGAAACACCAAACAGATCATTGCAGCATCCCATAATCCCCTCTGTTTCAGCCCTGTTTCCAAAGTGCTGATTCTCTGTCTGTTACTTTAGATGAAAATAAGGAGCCCCTCCCCACGCCCCTCTGAGAGAGATTTGGTTACAAAGAACTCAATGGTGCTCTAGGAGGAGATTCAGGTGATAAGGTGAGGGGGGGGGGGTACCTTGGTTGGTGATTGGCTAATGGTTACACAAGACAAAACATCGTTATGACATCATAAAGTGGCCAAAATCTGATCAGCTCATTTTCAGACAGGTTTTTATAAAAATGGATCAGGACAAAAAGAGAGAGAATCTTTGTTCCTGAAACTTTCAGAGTCTCTTTCCACAGAGGGGACACATGTTGATGAAGAAGAGACATGAAGAAGAGGGGACACATGTTGATGTAGAAGAGACATGAAGAAGAGGGGGGACATGTTGATGTAGAAGAGACATGAAGAAGAGGGGACACATGTTGATGTAGAAGAGACATGAAGAAGAGGGGACACATGTTGATGTAGAAGAGACATGAAGAAGAGGGGACACATGCTGATGTAGAAGAGACATGAAGAAGAGGGGACACATGCTGATGTAGAAGAGACATGAAGAAGAGGGGACACATGTTGATGTAGAAGAGACATGAAGAAGAGGGGACACGTGTTGATGTAGAAGAGACATGAAGAAGAGGGGACACATGTTGATGTAGAAGAGACATGAAGAAGAGGGGACACATGTTGATGTAGAAGAGACATGAAGAAGAGGAGACACATGTTGATGTAGAAGAGACATGAAGAAGAGGGGGACACATGTTGATGTAGAAGAGACATGAAGAAGAGGGGACACATGTTGATGTAGAAGAGACATGAAGAAGAGGGGACACATGTTGATGTAGAAGAGACATGAAGAAGAGGGGACACATGTTGATGTAGAAGAGACATGAAGAAGAGGGGACACATGTTGATGTAGAAGAGACATGAAGAAGAGGGGACACATGTTGATGTAGAAGAGACATGAAGAAGAGGGGACACATGTTGATGTAGAAGAGACATGAAGAAGAGGGGACACATGTTGATGTAGAAGAGACATGAAGAAGAGGGGACACATGTTGATGTAGAAGAGACATGAAGAAGAGGGGACACATGTTGATGTAGAAGAGACATGAAGAAGAGGGGACACATGTTGATGTAGAAGAGACATGAAGAAGAGGGGACACATGTTGATGTAGAAGAGACATGAACAAGTGGATTTTGTATAATAGGTGACCTTTAAAGAGCTTATACCACCTACCTCCATCAGGCTGGAATGGACTCCGATGAGGTAGGGCATTGGGGCACTGAAAAAAAACACACTTAGTCATGAGAGAATAGCTGTGTTATCGAGCACAGAAAGCGTTCTACTACGCATGTATAGCTTAGCGACTCAAATCTTAAATCCTGTTCAAGTTTGTTTTTATCTCCCTCAGATCTCCTGGATCTTTTTACTAAATACAAACGTAAAACTGCAGGTCCGGGACTTAATGCAGGCTTAAATTACACCGACAAACGACCATGGAGGTGTTTGTTACGTTGGTTTACATATTTTTGTTTGCTATGCAATGTTATCGACGGATCATGGACCTCTAACATTGATATAGTATTACTAAATTCATTAGAAGATATTCACATGTTCATGCAGGGACGGTGCAACCTGACAAATCTCAATATAATTTGTCAGTAACATGGTATGTTTCACATGTAATGCAACATATAATGCTATTAAATACCTGTATAGTGTCCTAAGTGTGGATGTATTATGGAAAACCGCATTGATTACTAAATATATATTATAACATAGCAACCTTTCAGTATTTTACAGCGGTATACTATACTAATAGGGAGGCGTGTGGTGCAGTGGGTTGTGCGTTGGTGTTCGGAACAGGGCGTCACAGGTTCAAACCCCACTGCAGTCAGCATGTCGTTGTGTCCCTGGGCAAGACACTTCACCCCAAATTGCTCCCGTATTGAGTATGTAAGTCGCTTTGGATGAAAGCGTCTAACAAGTGACATGTAATGTAATAATTCCAAATGATATGATAAAATACAAATAATGTGAACAGCATGTACTAAAAAGCAAATTGAAACACAGAAAGGTGCTGTGCTTCGAGAAAATAACACATATAACACACACAAGGGAAAATAAAACCAAAGAAAATCTGCTTCTCTCTGCAGTTGAAGTTAATAGAAGGTCACTAATAGTCAGATGGCAAAAGTACACACATCCTTTACTCAAGTAGAAGTACAGATACTCGTGTTTAAAAATACTCTGGTGAAAGTAGAAGTACTGACTAAACTTCTTTACTCAAGTAAAAGTAAAGAGGGCTTTGAAATGTACTTCAGTAAAAAGTACCCATAACTAGCAGCTGTTTTAAAGAGTACCTGACCTCCCTTTATATTAATAGAACAATAATGTCATTGTTAGCTAATGAATGTTTCCATGCTGAACAACGGCAACATGACAACGTTTTCATTGGTCCCTCTTCTTTAGAGAAGACCAGGAAATGATGGATACACGGATCGTGTTCAAATCAATAGGCACGCAATGACTCTAAATAATAATGATCACGCCACCAAACACACATTCAAACTAAAGGAACCAGCCTGTTTGGAAAATGTAAGAAGTAGAAAGTACAGGTATTTGTGTTCAACATGTAAGAAGTAGAAAGTACAGGTATTTGGGTTCAAAATGTAAGAAGTAGAAAGTACAGGTATTTGTGTTCAACATGTAAGAAGTAGAAAGTACAGGTATTTGTGTTCAACATGTAAGAAGTAGAAAGTACAGGTATTTGGGTTCAAAATGTAAGAAGTAGAAAGTACAGGTATTTGTGTTCAACATGTAAGAAGTAGAAAGTACAGGTATTTGTGTTCAACATGTAAGAAGTAGAAAGTACAGGTATTTGTGTTCAACATGTAAGAAGTAGAAAGTACAGGTATTTGTGTTCAACATGTAAGAAGTAGAAAGTACAGGTATTTGTGTTCAAAATGTAAGAAGTAGAAAGTTCAGGTATTTGAGTTCAACATGTAAGAAGTAGAAAGTACAGGTATTTGTGTTCAAAATGTAAGAAGTAGAAAGTACAGGTATTTGTGTTCAAAATGTAAGAAGTAGAAAGTACAGGTATTTGTGTTCAACATGTGAGAAGTAGAAAGTACAGGTATTTGTGTTCAAAATGTAAGAAGTAGAAAGTACAGGTATTTGTGTTCAACATGTAAGAAGTAGAAAGTACAGGTATTTGTGTTCAAAATGTAAGAAGTAGAAAGTACAGGTATTTGTGTTCAACATGTAAGAAGTAGAAAGTACAGGTATTTGTGTTCAAAATGTAAGAAGTAGAAAGTACAGGTATTTGTGTTCAAAATGTAAGAAGTAGAAAGTACAGGTATTTGTGTTCAACATGTAAGAAGTAGAAAGTACAGGTATTTGTGTTCAAAATGTAAGAAGTAGAAAGTTCAGGTATTTGGGTTCAAAATGTAAGAAGTAGAAAGTACAGGTATTTGTGTTCAAAATGTAAGAAGTCAAAGTAAAAAGTAGTGGAGTAAAGTACTGATACCAGAAACATGTACTTAAGTACAGTAACGAAGTATTTGTACTCCACTGCTTCCCACCTCTGCTAATAGCATACTCACCAGCAGTAGTCCAAGAGATGTGGCGGCAGGACAGGGATGTAAACATGCTGCCAGTGCATTGGAAACAACATGGCCGTCGACCCATGGACACACGCTGTTAACTGAGGACACACACATGTTATGGCAAACTCTACATGTGCTATCAAAATATGTACAAACAATAAAAATGCACCAGTTTCTATGCTAATGGTTAACTATGGAGATGTGTCAGGAGGGAAAAGTGCTCAATTAGAAACACGTAATATAAGTAGTTGACATTTGATTATATGTTTATGGGATGCCAGCATTAACTAAACACAAATAAGTGGAGCCTTAGGAGCTCCACTATACGAGGGTTCAAAAGGTCAGGAAGAATTAGCTCAAACACCTTCAGTAGCAACAACTCTCTCCATCAGCATGACATGTTTTAGAATAATTGTATATATTATTGAGAGATCACAGGATAGATTAGAGTAACACCTACGTCACTTCCTGGCAAAATTGCTGCCCCGCCCACTTTTAGGGGAAAACATTCGCTGCCATTTGAACGGCGGTAAATACCAGAGGTGTGGACTCGAGTCACATGACTTGGACTCGACTGAGACTCGAGTCACCAATTTGATGACTTTGGACTCGACTTGATAAAATCACAAAACACTTGCGACTCGACTTGAACACCAATGACTCGGGACTTGACTTGGACTTGAGCCTTCTGACTTGAGGTGACTTGATACTTTAATTCAGGGGTCTCCAACACGTCGATCGCGAGCTGTCGCTAGAAGAGCAGAGAGTTACTTTACCAGCAGAGAGAAAATGGATTATTAAATTATTAATGTGACTAATAAAGAGCAGTTTGATTATTAAACATTATTCTGTTGATGGATGTCATTACATTTGGTGAAAAGCACATAATGACTTGTTTAAGACTCGGTTTTTCAAAGTTTAGGACTTGGACTTGACTTGAACTTGAGCGCAAAGACTTGAGACTTGACTCGGACTTGAGCGCAAAGACTTGAGACTTAGTTGTGACTTGCAAAACAATGACTTGGTCCCACCTCTGGTAAATACAGATTCTGAAGTTTTCAACAATCACATAAAAAAATTAAGAAAACCGCGCTTTTTTGTAATCTACAAGAAGCCCAATTATGATGGTCGGACAGGCAAACTATAAAAAATGTTCACTGGAGATCGATGATCGGCGTCAATTTATAGTTTAATTTAAATCAATAGTGAAATGATGTCCTGCTGGAGGACGAATGGCAGGATCAATCTAACACTTAAACTGTGATTTATGAGTTAGATAGTTTCGTTTACTGTCGTTTTGTCTGTAGAGGAAGTAAAGAAACCGTAACTCGGGATATATGTGTTGTTGGAGGTGCAATATATGACTCAAGACAAAAAGAAACTACTATTTTTCACGTCGCTCTGATGCCTTGTTTTCCCCCTAAAGTGGGCGGGGCCTTCAATTCGCCAGGAAGTGACGTAACTCTGATCTATAGAGAGGCGAAGTCCCGCCCATCTACTTCCGACCCATGGGACCTTATTTCGGAAAAATGATGTATTGAAGTCAATGGGGAGAGAAAGATTATCTCTCGATCCCGTTTGAATTGTGCCACGAATTACACATATGATGTTTGTCAATCTTAAATAATAATTTCCATGTCAAAAAAGTCACAGTTTGTCGTAAAACTGTTGAAATATAAGACTATGAAAAATACGCAACTAGAAAGACTACAAATCCCAGAGTCCCGGTCCCGCATGCTGGCTCTTAGGAACTGACTAACTCCCCTTGTGTGTATGTACAGCTCTCAACATGCCCAGACTTGGAGTGATTTTCACCTCTTTTAATACTTTCCGCCTCATTCTGAAAGAAAGAAGTGAAATGTGCCAACGTGACGGCCGTCTTGGTGTGTGGTGCGAGACGGGAGATGTAGTTCATTGAGCGGTTTCACACAAACAAAAGTGTTACTTCACAGTTTTACGACACATTCTTATTTTTTTGACTTGCAAAATGATCTTTTAAATTGACAAACATCATGTGTGTAATTCGTGGCACAATTCAAACGGGATCCAAAGATAATCTTTCTCTCTCCATTGACTTCAACACATACTTTTTCCAAAATAAGGTCCCATGGAGGCCCCCCGGAAAGGGAGGGACTTCGCCTCTCTATAGTGAACTACAGATTGAAAGGAGACACGAACCAGGAAGTGGACTCTACTTACAGTGCTTAGTTTGCTACAGCAGATGAGGATTCGGCGTTCATAAAGCATACTAGCGTACAGATGAAGCATGTTATTGACATCTACTGCTACAAAGTACTCTGTTAGGTTTCTCTGCAGGGGTCAAGCACAACAAGAGAAAAAACAGGAGAGTTAGTGGTGAGGTAGAGACCAGTGGACCATGATTTAGTATGAAACCATATTTTAAGACATAAAACTGAGTGTCCTGGAAGCTTACATTACATACATATTACATCACAGTAGGGTCATTTACATCATTAACATTGACCCAATATACGCATATGTCCACCAATCAGAGCTTGAATACACCGTAATACATGTCAATAACAACTTTATAACCAGCTGCGAACGTTAACTAGCTCTCCTTCTGACAGTTTCGTCATGCATTTATTGTTTACAATGTGGCAATAACAGGAAAAATAGGCTCATAGTGAGTTAACTGATCAAGTGTAAGCGAACCCACGGTACCAACACTATCTGCAGTTCAGTGGAAAAACATGTTATGTCATGTTTTTCAAAATCTTGCAGGCTAAAATATCACGGGGACACTATGCTGCCAAACATTACACAATACAGTACAATGAAGTGTATACTATGTAGTACTCTACAACATACACTACTTACATACAGCCATAAAGTAGGTGTAACACTCAGCTGTTAAACACTAAGGCGTACACAACGTCTTACACTACAATACACTACTTAACTTAAAATACATCGGACACTAAGCTAGTATAAGGGTGTTCCCTACATAAACTATGCCATACGTACACTAAATACTCTACTACTACACCTTAAAGTACGTATACTACAGAAAACACTAACCCATAAACTACAGGTTCTGGTATCTATGTTGTGTTATCTTTACGCTACAATATTCCCATAATAATTGTAATCGTGAAACCCCTACTGGTTTGATTCCTACGCCCTTTGCACGCACGTCTTACTGATTATGTCGCTCCAAAACGCCGTTATAGTTTCTTATTTACCTGACCTGTAACTGCTCAAAGGTACAAATCAAAGTGTTTCTCCTCAGCACCATGGTTTGGGAGTTTACAGATAGATTTTTGAGCAGAGGGAAATGAGAAAACACTCACATTCTCAGGTATGCTGGGGAGTTCCCTCGCGTCAGGCACAGTGAAGAAGGAATGCTGGAAAAAACATAAAACAAGAGGGTATGATGAAGAGAAGAAGCAGCCAAGAGACAGTGAAATACATACGCTGTTAACTCTACTCCTGTGAAATTAACCATTCAGTTATACGGTAAGATATGGTAAAGTATTTTTCTAGTTTTAACTGAGGTCTCTAAGGTCGCAATCACACCTAATAGTCCGTTTTCAGGTGCGCACAAGATGACAGTTTGTACATCGGTTTGCGTTCACACGGGCAAAACTCAAACGGACTATAAACTTTAAACACAAGTCATGTGCTCGGAAATGCTGTTCAACCATTGGTCAGACATTAAGGGGGTAAAACCGCAAATCCCGGCAATTTCTACCGGAGCCTCCGCCATGGAGCATCGGCACTTTCGGCAGGTTATTCTCATGCTGCTGTTAATCTGGAGATCAACAGACTCTAGCGGCCCGCGCATATGATTATATAATCAGACAACGTCCGTTAAAAAACAATATAACACATAATGAGAGACGTTCTGCAGTCAGGAGGAGGTTTCACAGACGACAGGTGGCTCTGACTTTTATGTATAGTTGACGGAGCATTTTTACTGTTACGACACTGTTCAACACTTAATTCTGCTTCAGTCTTTAACTAAAGATTTTGAAGACATCCGCGTTCTTGTGACACGTAAATAGTACGCTTCCTGTGTTTTGGTGCGGACTGTGTTCACCCCAGCGATGAACCGCTCCAGAGTTCACTAGCAAGCGCTCCGAGACCACCTCTTTTAAGCGGACCAGAATCCGGTTGTTTAGTTCTCTTCAGAGGTCTCGGACTGCGTTCACACCAACCCAAACGGACCACACCAAGCGGCTAAACGCACCAGGGTTCGATTCAACCGGACTATACAAGGCTGGTGTGAATGCGATAATCTTTTAGGATTTTGATTCTTCTGATCTCTTTCCTTTGGGAGGAACTAAGATGGTTGCATTCTTGTGGTCAAAGCTAAAGGTTTGATGTGTTGAAGTCAGACTCACCACACCGAGATGAACAGGGACCCCAGGCTCTGGGATGGGGAGCGTATGTAGAGACACCAGGAACTCCTGCCATTGGCTCTCCTGAAACATCCAGAAAAGATTCAAAATGAAATGCAATGCCCATTTAAAAAGAACGAATAAGCTATCGCATAAAGAAAACTGGAACGTAACTCCAAATTAAAATGTTTTAGACGACAAACTGCACAGTACAATTGTGTGTACAGCTTGTTGTGTAGAAGTTAAACAAGAGACACCTATATGCTGCTGTAGTGTAAGAAGAGACATCTGGAAACGGTTTGCATGAAAACTCATAGTGTCTGTTTACATTATTTGATGCCAACAAGGCAGAAAGTGGAGCTAAAATACATTTGACATTTAATCGTAAAGGCAAAAATACTAACGAGAAAGAAAGTGGCCAATTTATCCTAGATTTAAGTCGAACAATCGGTTGTAACAGGATGTCAGCGTGCAGGACTTACCTGGCCTTTGATGGTGTAATCTGCGACGATATTCAGCAGCTTGTAGAAGACTTCAAACCACGGCAGGTAGCTGAGAGGACAGACACATGACAAAGTGAGTGAGGTTAATCAGGCTCATCAGGGAACTGTACGAATCGGTGTAATGCATGTGGTTAGTCTGGTTGTCTATTGGGCTACATTTAACTGGCTACCATTTCACTTCACTACGCCTCTTGTAGCACTTTGGGATTGGTTTTAGCAATGAAAGGTGCTTTACAAATAAAATGTATTATTATTATTACTTGTTATCAATGATCCTCGATGCAGAGGACAGGCAGCAGTCTAACAGTCATGGAAGTGTTTCTGCAGCCTGAACGCTCACATTTGAATTGCTTTATTACTTTTCTCATGCTCGCCATGATGTGACAATCCCCAATAAACAGTATGTCCTGCTGATCCAGTTTGTTCTGCACGTCCTTATTCTGGAAACAGACATGGTAATAATAACCCTCTCCTCATTTGAACACCTTGCTTTCAAACTGTCTGGTCATAAACCCCCAGTTAATGTTGTCATGTATCGTCCCACAAAACCAAACCCTGCGTGAGGAAACATGTCTGGATTCCTCTCACAACTCTGCGCCATCTCTCCATCTCAACTTCTACCTTCAACATAAACGTGGAATCAACTGAATTTATCCTTTCGCCTGTATCTACTTGTCTTTCATCCTTTCTTTATAACTAATGCTCTTGATGTATTGTGATTTTTAAAAAGGTGTCTATTATCATCTGGCCGGTACAACAGCTGGAAATTAGCAATGTTGGCTAAAGCTGCCCCATTTACAGTTTGTTGTGACAGTTGATCAATAGGGACTGTCCACGACACTAAACAATTAAACTAAACTCCATTCTAAACTTTTTTAATATCGCCCAATATGAAGACTTTAAGCATTTCCACATGTGCTTCTATAAAGATTCTGTCCTTTACAGATAGTGCTAGACTACCTACCGAAGAGCTCCTGAAGCCATGAGCATTAACTGAATAAACCCACAGACCCACAGACCCACTCAGAGTCACTCAGACTCACTCAGACCCATTCAGACCCACTCGGACTCACTCAGAGTCACTCAGACTCACTCAGACCCATTCAGACTCACTCAGACTCACTCAGACCCACTCAGACCCACTCAGACTCACCTGAGAATGCAGTAGCAGGTTTGGGCCCCTGAGGAGAGGCGACAGAAGCCAAATCTCTGTTTGCTCTCTATGTCCGTCAGCACAAATGTGAAGTTCTGTCCCACCTGGCTCACTGTCAGACTGCAGGGGGGAGGGAGAGACAGTTAGCCAGGGATACAATCCTCCATCATCATTCAAAACATCTTAAAACTCAATTTAAACATAACAGAAAAATTGAATGTGTTTAGTTGATCAAGTTGAAAAGTTTTATTTCCAACTTACGGGCCCATCTTTACTACACACAACAATTAAAGTGGTCTCTCTGTGTGTGTGGTGTGGTGTGGGTGTGGGTGTGGGTGTGGGTGTGGGTGTGTGTGGTGTGTGTGTGGTGTGTGTGTGTGTGTGTGTGGTGTGTGGGTGTGGTGTGTGTGTGGGTGTGGGGGTGGGGGGTATGGTGTGGGGTGTGGGTGGGTGTGTGTGTGTGGTATGGTGTGGGTGAGTGTGTGTGCGTGTGGTGTGGTATGTGTGAGTGTGGTGTGGTGTGGTGTGGTGAGTGGTGTGGTGTGGGTGTGGTGTGGTGTGGGTGAGTGTGTGTGTGTGGTATGGTGTGGGTGAGTGTGGTGTGTGTGTATGTGTGGGTGAGTGGTGTGGTATGTGTGAGTGTGGTGTGGTGTGGTGTGGGTGAGTGGTGTGGTGTGGTGTGGTGTGTGTGTGTGTGTGTGTGTGTGTGTGTGTGTGGTATGGTGTGGGTGAGTGGTGTGTGTGGTGTGGTGTGGTATGGTATGGTGTGTGTGTGTGCGTGTACGTGTGGTGTGGTATGTGGTGTGTGTGTGTGTGTGTGTGTGTGTGTGTGTGTGTGTGTGTACCTGTCCATGCTGAAGGGGAAGCAGAACCTGGGCACCGTCAGAAGAGTTTCCTGCGGGACACAGATAACAGATAGTTAGTTACGTGCATTATCTTTTATATTTACCAATAATGTTCAATATTATTAAAGTGAAAAGGGTTTGGGGGGGGGCTGATGGGAAGGATGTAATGTGGAGGAATTCATCTATGCTTGAGGGGAGAGAAAGAGTGAAGCAAAAATAATAATAATTTACTTGTACTTTAATTACAGTACACAACAATGGTGCCTGTTTTGGTGAGAGATAAGCCTGTGAACAACATGTAAGAACAAGACACAATAAACCCATGACTAGCTGTGAGGAGGGGGGATCCCAGAGAAAAGTAGGAGGGGGGATCCCAGAGAAAAGCAGGAGGGGGGATCCCAGAGAAAAGCAGGAGGGGGGATCCCAGAGAAAAGCAGGAGGGGGGATAGAGTTATAAAGTATGTCTTCAAACCTGGTCTGTGTAGTCTTCAGGGTATTGTCTCCGCACCTCCGGCACTGAGACAAATACAAAGACATGTAATTATAGTGGAGAAGGGAAAACACATCATGCTGAACGTGCTTTTGACTGATGAGTGAGTCCATATGTAGCAGGCAGTTGAAGAAGTAAATCCTCCTCTCCTTTGTAAGAAGCTGAACTATGTTATACTGTGTTATGTGAAGGTAAGGTACGTTTATTTATATCGCACATTTTCAGACACAGAGGCAATTCAAAGTGCTTTACATCATCATTAACACTTAATAGAGTGCCACAGTGACGCGTCCTAAAACCCGGAAGTAAGCTAGCATTTTACCACGTCCGGTTCCTTCGACAAAAATGCAATGGGATCTCTCCATAGGATTTTGGAAAATAGCTGAAATAAGGTCTGTGGTTGAGACACATTGAAGAGACGGATCACGTTTTGTTCTACGACATTAAATCCATCAGCAGTGACCCCACTGGTGATTTCTGAAGAATCTACGTGTCTGAAAAACGATGGTTGTTACCAAGTGGCTGAATAGGACTACAGAAGTCGTGGAGGACGTTGTACGTCATTACGCCGAACACGTAAACACTCCTCTAAGTTTGTTTGCCCTGTTCTGCTTGAAAGCAAGTACCTGCCTCCTGCAAACTGTTCAAACAAACGCTTCAATCTGGCGATTAGATTTACGATTAGAAAATTATAAAAGTAGGGTAGACATGTGGAGATTATCCGGCTGAACAACCACAGACCTTATTTCCAGCTATTTCCCAAAATCCTATGGAGAAATTGCATTGCTTTTTTGGGACCGGAAGGAGCTTACTTCCGGGTTTTAGGACGCGTCACTGTGGCACTCTTGGTAGACACACTAAACACAAATAACAATAAATAAACATAATGGAATAACAGATTCATAAAAACCATGCATAAAAGAGACACAGAATAGTTTAAAAACAACATTGTAAATACGGTAGGTGCTAAAATAAGCTAAAAGTCAGAAGGTGAAGCTATGATGTACGAGCATGGGCGTAGTTTCCACTGGGGACAGGGGGGACATGTCCCCCCCACTTTTCAAAATCCCGTTTGTGTTTAAAAGGGGAGTGATTAGTAAAATATGCATACATAAAAAGAAAGAATGCTAACTAGGTAAGTTTAAGATAGGAGAGAGGAGTATATCAATTATGTGTTATTGGTTGTGAGCATATTCTAATGGTTTTTGGAATATTGAAATGTATACAGTTCTGTTTTATATGAGTGTTGAGAACTGTATCCATAAATCTCTTAATTTTGCTCTCAAAGTGCACCAGATTGATGCTTTTAACTTCAATTTAAAGACAAAAATCTTCTCATTATATACACTACACATTTTTCTTGGATTTTTTAACACCATAGTCCCTAATATATTCGTAGAAAGGCAGGAAATTGAATTAAATTGAAAAAAATGTTTCATTGCGGAGGACCCCCTGTTTTGTGTCCCCCCCACTTCTCAAACCAAAGTTACACCCTTGTGTACGAGGATATTTAATGTTTTCAGTAAATGTGGGAAGCTGTGATGTGAAGAATAAAAAGGTCTTCACATAGGGGTCCCTAGGGGTTTTGAAATCAAAACTAAAAACACACTTCTTCTCTCTGGCTTTCTAGTTAGAGCGGAGCACGACTCCTGACTTTTCCGTGTGTTTTAATTTAATTTTGTTTTTAAGATATATCTGTTGTAATTTATTGTCGTTTATTGTGATTTGTAGTAATGTGTTTTTATTACATGTACAGCACTTTGGCTCGACCAAAAATCGCTTTTAAATGTGCTATATAAATAAAACCTGATTTGATTTGATTTCACGGCATAGTAAGTCAGACAGAAGAAGATATGTGTGTCACAGAGAATCTGTAAACCCGAACAGGAAATTTAAAAATAAAATTCTCAGAAATACAACCGACAAGCTGTCCTCAGTACGCAGGAAATGAGTCACACATTGCAGATCTAAAAAAGAGAGATTAATCAACATTTCACGATTAACTTGTGACACCCTGTACCTGTTTGCACATCTGGGAGTTAAAGGCAAGATGTTTTCCTCCCTAAACTGCTAAGAAATACTACAAGGTAAGCATATCCAATATCCCACATATTCTGTATTCTTATAATAAAACATGTTATTTATAAAGCGCTTTTCCTTGTGCTCAACGCGCTTTACAAGCAAGTTAAGAAAGATAACAACAGAAGTAAAAAAAAAGTGCTAAACCAGGTGGAATAGGGGTGAGGGGGTGAGAGGATTAGGAGCTGAAGGCAAGAGTGAAAAGGGGAGTTTTGAGGGATTTTTTCAATGACTTGAGCGTCTGGTGGAGGTGAGCATGCGGGGTTTTTTGAGGATGTTTGCAGGTTAACCTTAATCAAGACTACTACTACTTCAACAACTACTATGACTTCTACTACTACTACTTCTACTACTACTACTACTACTTCTTCAACAACTACTACTACTTCTACTACTACTACTACTACTACTACTTCTACTTCTACTACTACTACTACTACTTCTACTACTACTACTACTACTTCAACAACTACTATGACTTCTCTACTACTACTACTACTACTACTACCACCTCTACTACTACTACTACAACAACTACTATGACTGCTACTACTACTACTACCACTACTACTACTACTACTACAACAACTACTATGACTGCTACTACTACTACTACCACTACTACTACTACTACTTCAACAACTACTATGACTTCTACTACTACTACTACTTCTACTACTACTACTACTTCTACTTCAACAACTACTACTACTTCTACTTCTACTACTACTGCTACTACTACTACAACAACTACGACTTCTACTACTACTACGTACATTTGATATCTAACTCCTTCAGCCTACTTTCAGCTAAAGAAACGATTGAACTATTCAGCTATTTCATGACATTGAGGCTATACATTTTGTAGTTTAC
This sequence comes from Trematomus bernacchii, assembly GCF_902827165.1. Classification (NCBI taxonomy): domain Eukaryota; kingdom Metazoa; phylum Chordata; class Actinopteri; order Perciformes; family Nototheniidae; genus Trematomus; species Trematomus bernacchii. Next base: position 7,791,439 of record NW_022987567.1, read on the forward strand.
ACCTCTTTTAAATATTAAGCTTCATCACTATGTTTCCGACTCATCTCAATCTTTCACTTTCCCAACAAAGTCAGTGCAGTTTGAGCTTTAACAATTTCGATTGAAATCATTTCACTGTTCTGCATTTTTCCGCAAAGTTCAGCAACACACTTTGTTTCTGTAGCTAAAAGCAGCTACCATTCAGCTATTAACATATTCAGCTTTTTCTATATTTTCAGCTAAATTCAGCTATGTGCGCAGCCTACAGCAATCGTACAATTTTTTTAGCAGGAAATACATTTTCTAGTTACTACTCTATTTTTACAACCTTTGATCCATTCTCTTCTTGCTCTTGGTCTCAGGGTGTTTAATATCACTGACACTGGACAGCAGAAAGCTAAAAAAACTACTTTTCTGCCTTTCTATCTATGTGTAAATAAATGCATTTCCTTGCGTTTGAAACTCTGTATTCTATACAAAATGACAAACACAAAAGGAATCTGTGTGGAAACGTCGCCTAAGTTTTAAACGGACCATGCCCTTACACATATCAGTGTTAAAGAGAAGATGGTGTGGTGTTCAGGTACTCACCAGAGCTGTGTGTGCCTGGATGGGCCACCTCCAGAAACACCTCAAAGGTCGACTCAGGATTCTCCCTGGAGCAGAGGATCAAACATTATCAGTACACACGTTGCCTGGTATGAACAAAATTCAGGAAAAGTGAGCATGCTTATCATGTAATGTAGCCTTCAACTTAATTTACAGTATGTCTCAGGATCGGCCCCTAACCTCAGGACTGTTCTCTAGTCTCAGGATCGTTCCCTAGTCTCAGGATCGGTCCCTAGTCTCAGGATCGGTCCCTAGTCTCAGGATCGTTCCCTAGTCTCAGGATCGTTCCCTAGTCTCAGGATCGGTCCCTAGTCTCAGGATCGTTCCCTAGTCTCAGGATCGGTCCCTAGTCTCAGGATCGTTCCCTAGTCTCAGGATCGTTCCCTAGTCTCAGGATCGGTCCCTAGTCTCAGGATCGGTCCCTAGTCTCAGGATCGGCCCCTAGTCTCAGGACCGGTGCCTAGTCTCAAGACCGGCCCCTAATCTCAGGACTGCCATCTGGGGTGAAAATGGCCCCTTGTCTCAGGACCAGCACCTAGCCTTAGGACTGCATCAGGACAGGCCCCTAGTCTTATGGACTGCATTAGGACAGGTCCCTAGTCTTAGGACTGCATCAGGACTGGCCCCTTGTCTCAGGACCAGCGCCTAGCCTTATGGACTGCATCAGGACTGGCCCCTAGTCTTATGGACTGCATCAGGACCGGCCCCTAGTCTCAGGACTGGCCCCTAGTCTTATGGACTGCATCAGTACTGGCCCCTACTCTCAGGACTGGCCCCTAGTCTTATGGACTGCATCAGGACTGGCCCCTACTCTCAGGAGTGGCCCCTCGTCTCCTGAAGAGGAAGGGCAGCAGAGAAACCCACGTGACACAGATAACGGAAACTGACTCACGCGCGTTCTCCTCTCTAAACCGTTATATTGTGACATCACATTTTTGAAAATCGTTTTCTTACAGTAATAAAACATCATGAACCCATTCCTCATACACACAGAAAATAAACCGACTAGCACGTTGTTTACAAAAGATTAACGGCAGACTGGTCGGTGCCCTGTAATGTTGACATGAGAGATCTTGAGCTGGAGATAAGCAGCATTTCATCTTTAAACTTTACCGCTACTCCTGAAACTAGTATGCGGTGTCGTCTCAGAGGTCACACAAAACACCATTTCCCCTCAGAAACACAATAAACAAAAACAACACGCTAAGAACAAATAGGACAGATTGTTTCCTTTCTCCCCTCTCTTTCGTGTAGAGTCATAAAACCCCTTCCTAAGATAAGCATCCGTTATCACACACATTAACACTTCCAGGATACCACCGGGAAAAGATTACAACAGCAGCATTTGATTACACTTTATTACAGCTTTAATACCATGAAATTGCTATAACACCGGTTAGGAAGACCTAGCTGTATGTTCTACACATAGGTTCTACCCTTTATATATATATATGTATGTACAGTCTAGTTCTCAGTGCTACACATGTATGTCCACAGAGCCTCTCACTGCCCCTCATCATCCTCTGAATTATAGCAGACCTGCCATTGTTTTTTTGCTCCAGTAATTGGAGTGTAGCACCAGTGTTTTTAGCCTGCTGTGTCGCAACAAGTCAGGGCCTCGCACTGTCCTGTATCTTCCCCAATGACTCTCTGGAAGCAAGCTAACAGCTAGCATGAGGCTAACAGTCTCATTAAAGCAGAAACACTCTTACTTGATTCTGGACCCCATCCTAATTCCTGCGCCGCGTGTGTCCGGAGGTGTTCTTCAGATGCTAACCTGTCACACAAACACAGAGCTGTGCAACGCCATGGTCCGCGTAGATCACGCTCTGTCTCGCAGTGCACTCTGGGACGTGTAGTTTCTTTGCGGATTCTTGTGATTCTATGATATGGAGCTCGATGGTGCTAAAAACTACAGCTTCCACAATACCTTAGACAACTGTTTGGTCCCGTGATAAGATATATGTCATATGTTCGTATATATAAATATATACAGTGGTGGAAGAAGTACTTAGATATATACATATACATATATATATATATATATATATATATATATATATATATATATATATATATATATATATATATATATATATATATATATATATATACAGTATACAGTGGTGGAAGAAGTACTTCAAAGTTGTTACTTAAGTAATAGTAGCAATACTGTTAAAATTAATCTGTTACAGTAAAAGTCCTGCATTCAAAATGTTACTCAAGTAAAAGTAGAAAAGTATTATCATCAAAATATAGTTAAAGTAGCGACAGTAAAAGTAGTCATTGTGCAGATTGGTCCATTTCAGAATAATATATATGATATGTTTTATAATGATTGATCATTAAAGTGTTATCAAAGCTGGTAAAGGTGCAGCTAGTTTGAATGACTTTGTATACTGCAGGGTAGCTTGTGAATTTACTCCAGGTGGAACTAAAGTCTGATTTAACACTTGATTATATTTCACATCATTCATCCAGATCTGTGAAGTAACTAAAGGTATTAAATACATGTAGTGGAGTCAAAGTACACCATTTACCTCTGAACTGTAGTGGAGTAGAAGTACGCAGTAGTATAAATGGAAATACTCAAGTAAAGTACTCAAAATTGTAATTCCAGTTCTTGAGTAAATGTACTTAGTTACTTCCCACCTCTGCATAGCTACAGTAAATAGGAGCCTACATTGAGGACAAATGGCACAAAGTCACACTCAATTTCCTGGAGGGTTTTTTCGGAGTGTCACTTGCGTAATAACAGCGGTATCACATATCATCAAACTATGACACCATCCCACACGAGAGGCGGAGATGGAGCTGTGTGACGTTTGACCTACTTTTCAACAAACACTCACAACCTCATCACCACCAGCTTTCTGTCAGTTATCCCTCCTCTCAGCGGGCACTAACCCCAGACACACAGACAGTGGAGAGGTCTGTCTGTGAATCTGTCTGTGAATCTGCCTGTCTGTGATTATGTCTGTGATTATGTCTCTGCACAACAACACGGACCAATAAAGTGACTTTTAGAAACTTTTTTCAACTCAGCATGCCTCCTATTCAGGTAAGACTTACTGTTATTTATTACACTGTGCTCAGCCTGCACACTTTATGCTAAGCTAACTCTGTTAACAGTCTTGGAACAGTTTACTCTTCAGAAAGCTATAAGCACATGTACTGTAGCTAGCATGTTAGCCTACAGCTCTGAGAATATATAGAAATGATATGTACCCGCTTCCCTAGACATTACTCCTGCTTACTTTACAACAAAATAGCCTAATAGTGAGACTGTAAGTATAGCTTCACTTGGCTGTCCTTGTAACGTTAGCTGGTGTTTCGAGCTATTGAGATATTTATTTCCTCTGTACTCTTTCTTCAATAACAGGAAACCATTGCTAACTTTTGCAGGTTATTTGTCTAATAATGGCATTGAACATATGTCGTTTTCCATTAAACTAAACTGTAACTTATGGCAATGCAACTTGGACCCTTTTATTTAGTAGAGTTAGTGATAAGGCAGTGAATATGGCTTCTAAAAAGTGATGAAATGCAATGTAAAACAACATTTCCAGTGCAAGGCAGATAGTGCTGGCTTATTGAGTAACACTTGGTTATATCATTTTTGATTTCGCAAGATGTTTATCATGCATGTTTTCTAGTGGTTTTAAATAAATAAAGAGTCTACTGTATATGAAAAAGCCACATTGAAAACCATTTTCCTATTTAATTAAGAACTGTAATGCAAAATAGTAAGTTGAGGGAATGGTTGAATAAAATTCCTAAATTAAATAAAGATTTCCAAACAAACTCTGACTATTTTAACTAATACAGAGTAATCAGATTACGACATATCATGATATCTGGATAGCAAATTATCACAATATGACTCCAGGGAAGGACTATAAATGATCTTATTTGATGTGCAGGTTTAAATAAATGAACAATGCATGAAATAGTATCAGCAGAGGTAAACACTGGCTGAAGGGTGGGGGTGGGCGGTGTTTAAATGCCTGGGCATCCAAGGTCAAATAACTGGCTAAAATTACTCACGTGTCAGCTGAGACTGGAGGGCTGTGTGCATCCACCAAGCAGGAAGCTGTGTCTTTACACATCCTCACTGAATAACAAATTCTGCCCCATTGTTATTCTTTACAGCTACATTCTCGGCCATTTTGTGGCTGTAAAATGTGGGATAAATGTTTTTTAGCATGATACGTCTGACTGGTTTCACTATCCATTTGATCGATGTACATTTGATATGTCTGTAGAGGTCTACTACCATGTTCACAACCACATGGGATCATAAATAATGCACAAAGATGTCTTTTTGGAACTTATTTGATTGTGTATCTGTAACAATGCTCCACTGATCGAACTCCGTAAAGCAGCAAAACAGAGATGTTTCATTGATAAAACCATCCTTCCACCACACGTGATCATAAATAATGTGCACAGAAAAGTTAAATCGTTTTATTGTTGGATCAGTAGAAAAAACAACGCAGTTTTGATGACTTTTTATTGAACTCCATGCAGCACATATGGTAATATACAGAGATGTTTCGTTGATAAAGCCATCCTTCCACCCCAGCATCCACGTATTGGTTTCTTCATGATTCTGCATGTTGATCTCTCTCTCTCTGTCTCTCTCTCTCTCTCTCTCTCTCTCTCTCTCTCTCTCTCTCTCTCTCTCTCTCTCTCTCTCTCTTCCTCTGGCTGGTTTTAAAACTTTGATCGAGGAAGTGAAACACAAGCCCAGTGTTTTGGCTGGGACATTGTGTCAGGGCCAGGCTCAGTAATAGAACAGGGATTGAAAATGTGGGGCGGTCTCCATTAAGATGTTTCTTAGCTTTGAATGCCAACAACAGTCCTCATTAGCAGCAGTCTGACATACTGTATGCATGTAACACAGCTCTGCCCCTGTGGTGTAACCGAAGTCATGACACGACACATTGTTCACATTTTAATGGTTAGCAGAGCTGAGGTTAGCGCAAGTTAGTACATGTACACACATCTAAATACTTAAAGCTGACTCAACAGAGATTAGAGCGTTGGTAATGATTTATGATGACAGGGAGCTAGTTACAACATGACATCTCTTTAACGTTTAAGTTGCTATTTATGGCTAATAGAAGTTATAAATACTTCAGACTTGCAGTAGTTTTATTTTATTTCCATTTCAGAAATATTTTGGATTGTTTATTTCTTGTGTCTTAATTCTATCTATCCATCTCTCTCTCTCCATCTCTCTCTCTCTCTCTCTCTCTCTCTCTCTCTCTCTCTCTCTCTCTCTCTCTCTCTCTCTCTCTCTCTCTCTCTATTTACCTACCTACCTACCGACCGACCGACCGACCGACCTACCTACCGTCCTACCTACCTACCTACCTACCTACCTACCTTCCTACCTACCTACCTACCTACCTACCTACCTACCTACCTACCTACCTTCCTACCTACCTACCTTCCTACCTACCTACCAGCCTACCTACCTACCTACCTACCTACCTATCTATCTATCTAGAGCACAAACTAAACAAACAATAATAACAACATAATGTCACACAGCATGCCTTAAGTACAACAAATGATCAGTTAAAAAAAGGACAGTCTCCAAAAACGCACCCAGGCTTTTAACAGAATGCTTAATAATATTCATCGGAGCTAAATGGATTTTGGATTTGTTACAGGCAAAATATGTGAAAATATTACTCTGAATTAAGGATTGAGCTTCTGCAGAGAAGTCTTAGCCTACAAGACCTTATAAACATCTTTGCTTTGTTAAGACTCTCCTAAAAAATCACATCATGATCATTTTATATATATTTTTAATGGTACTGAGAATAATGATGGAAAACGATCAATCCCTCCTATATTGGTAATCATATTGACAGTATAATATCAGTCAAAAATAATTACAATTAGTCCTATTTTCATATAATGCAGCTCAAAGGGATCACATATGTTTATGAGGATGTTTGAATTGCAACACAACCATTTCCAAATATAACTCTTTAGTTTGTCTTTATTCGACAAATGACGCACTTAGTCACGTACAGATGACTCAGCTGGTCATGTGAAAAGCTAAGAGGAAATATTATTGTAGCTTCCTACCAACACACTCTTTCAGTGATCCACAAACTCTTCTTCACAGTAAATGTCATTTTTACGCTGTGTAATAAGTCCTGTGTAAATGAACGTATTATTTAAGATTGGAAACTTGCTTCTGTCTCATTGCAGGAGTAGGTGGGTGTGATGCTACCATGGAGACACAGAACAATAACCAGCAAACGTTAGACAACCACAACAACTTCTACAAAAGACCCAATCAGGAGGACCAGGTAGGAATTAAACCAGAATATTATCAGACAGGATCACCCACTCACGTGAAAGACATCCACACACACTAACACACACCGCTGGCCATGCCACTGGGAGCCATTGAGGGTTTAGTACAGGGGTGTCCAAACTTTTTTCACAGAGGGCCTACATACAGAAAAATATACGAAGGGCTGGGCCACTCACTAGAGGTATACTGCCTCATAAGTTCAGTTATACGTTGGCAAAATCAATCAGATGTAGGTACATGATACTTGTGAGTGTTTGCAGCTCAGCCCTTAAAACAGAAGCCTCAGATTGATTATAATAATGAGAAATAGGAAGGGTTTATTTCAAGCTTGTTATGGAAATAAGTCATTGGGCTTTTTTCTTATCAACTAAGATATGTTAGAAAATGTTTCCAACTTTAATTGACTGGATTTATTTGAAAAGTGGTCTCATTAACACATGAATACTACTGTGTAATATATGTTTACATTTATATTTAAGAAGTACAATACAAGACAAGCACAAGTTTCATTTGTGGGCCGTATTCCATTATACTTTTTGAATTTGATGAGGGCCGATTCAAAATGGTCCTCAGGCCGCATTTGGCCGCGTTTGGACACCCCTGGTTTAGTATCTTGTCCAGGGCTACTTAAAGGTGGGGTAGGTAATTCACTTCAGAAATACTTTTTGTTATATTCCATGGAATGCTCTTACCATCCCGATAGCAATGAATATATTAAATGCTTTGACAATAAATATATACAAATATTTCATCTGTGGAAGCCGTGGTACTGTAAAAAGCACGAGCAATCATCTGAGCCGGCCCGGCTAAAGTAATTGGATGGCCTACCTGCCTGTCAGCCTTCCATCTGTGCACAAACTTATCTCGTGCCCTCATTGGTCATGTGTGCGTTCGTGTGTGTTGGAGGAGGGGCTCTGTAAGGAAGTCTGAAGGAAGAGGTGTGGGGGAAACTTCTGTGTAGCAATGCAGTGGGAGTCACCGACTCAGGAAGGAGACACGGTGTGAGTTGGAGCTTTTGATGTCAAACACTGATGGGTTTATTCAGAGTATCGGCCGGAGGATTCACATCACAAATCACGAGTCAGAGGGTCTGAGTTCACGGGAGAGTTGCCACGTCAATTCTAAAGAGCCTCTCTCTATGTTAGACCTTTTAACTGGTTCACAGAGAGTAATCAACATCTCTGAAGAAGTAGACTAAACAGCTGGGAACACTGAATCACTTGCGTCCGACACTTATGGCCTCAAAGATTTCACACCTTAGAGTCCACAAACACCGATAAAGAAGTGCCTCAGCGTTCTCACAACAATTACCATTCGTGCCAGACAAGTTGACCGGTCACAAACTGGTAACAACAACACATATGCACCAATGCCATTCCTTAAAGGAGATAACAGACGTCAGAGTAGATCATAAAACGTCACAGAGCAAAAGGTTAGATATCTAGAAGAATTATTCCTTAACAAGAGGCAGATTTTTTCCGGTTGTGTATTTTCAAATTCTAGCGCACTCGAGCTGGTTTCTCCATTCTTACCTACCCTACCTTTAAACATGGGCCAGGGGTCAAAACAAAATAAACTAATGCAGTGTTTGGTGGTAATTCTTTTTTTTATGCACCCCAAAAATGGAACAAACTTCCAGAAAACCTGAAGTCTTCTTTTAAGTCGAGGCTAAAAACATTACTTTTTTCAGTTGCTTACCCAGAAGTATTTTAACTTGTTTTTGCACCTACTGTATTTACAATGTTGTTTTTAAACTATTCTGTATCTCATTTATGCATGGTTTTTATGAATCTGTTATTCCATTATGTTCTATTATTGTGTTCCTTTCTGTTGTCTTCTTATTAAGTGTTGATGTAAAGCACTTTGAATATCCTCTGTGTCTGAAAAAGCGCTATATAAATAAACGTACCTTACCTATTAAACCGCCACACTTGGGCAGATAGTCTTCGACATTTAAGGCCTTTTGTCAAACCTTGTAACATGCTGTTTTCTCGTGCAGAACAATGGGCCCAGATCTACGTACTGCTGCACGCTGGCGAACTTCCGGATTGAGAAGAAGATCGGTCGGGGGCAGTTCAGTGAAGTTTACAAAGCCACGTACCTGCTGGAGGGACAGCTGGTCGCACTCAAGAAAGTCCAGGTACCGACTGTCGTGTTATCATATAATCATATATTATGTCTTATGCTCTGATTGCCTTTTACTTTGTCAAATTGTATTTCTGTCTTATATGTGTGAAACCTAGACAATGGACATGCCAGAAGGGTAAAAGGTGGATTGGCAAATGCATAAGGACTTGTTTATGAATCATTATTTATCAGTTTATCTTAAAGGAAATCACACAGACGTCAGCAGTGTATCTGCTTCAGGACATCCTTCTGAAATCTCACATGCATGCACTTGTCATGATTGATAGCACACTGAATATGTCAGATCAGTAACACCGAAGAAACTGTCTCTCAAAACATGTCTCTGTAACGTTTTGTTAATGACCAAACTTGCAGGATTCCTGTAAATGGTAGTGTTTCTATTTTGCTCTTTTTTAACACCCTTGATGTGGACAATATGCTTGATGCTAATTATTTGATTTAGGGGATGAGGCTCAATCAAGATGAGAACTTAATTATTATTTTTAAATGATTAGTTAAGATAAGGTTTGAAAGAGTAAGAGTCTGCTTAAGCTTTTTTGTTTCTTTGAGTATAATTCAGATTAAAGTCTGACCAATGCTAGTGTTTAATAGAGTGCCACAGTGACGCGTCCTAAAACCCGGAAGTGAGTCAGCATTTTACCACTTCCTGTTCCCTCGTCTCAGAGCCAATGGGATCTCTCCATAGGATTTTGGAAAATATCTGGAAATAAAGTCTGTGGTTGAAACACATTTAAGAGACGGATCACGTTTTGTTCTACGACATTAAATCCATCAGCAGTGGTGATTTCTGAAGAGTTGACGTGTCTGAAAAACGATGGTTGTTAACAAGTGGCTGAATAGGACTACAGAAGTTGTCGAGGTCGTTGTACGTCATTACGCCGAACATGTAAACACTCCCGCTAAGTTTGTTTGCCCTGTTCTGCTTGAAAGCAAGTACCTGCCTCCTGCAAACTGTTCAAACAAACGCTTCAACTCGTACTGTTTAGAATCTGTATGTTTGAATATGGATCTTAAGTTGGCGTGACGTTGAAGCAGCGACCCTGTTGTAGTTCGTTTATAGCATAACGTTAGCATTTTGCTTCTGGCGACTAGATTTATGATTCAAAAATTATAAAAGTAGGGTAGACATGTGGATATTATCCGGATGAACAAAACGTGATCCGTCACTTCAATGTGTCTCAACCACAGACCTTATTTCCAGCTATTTCCCAAAATCCTCTGGAGAGATTGCATTGCTTTTTTGTCGAAGGAACCGGAAGGAGTTTACTTCCGGGTTTTAGGACGCGTCACAGTGGCACTCTATTGGAGACTAGACCCAAGATTCATACCTAGCGGGACTTTTTACAGTGTTAGAAAAAGTAAATATACATTTATTGAATCTTTGTCACTGCAGATCTTTGCGATGATGGATGCCAAGGCCAGTCAGGACTGCATCAAGGAGATAGATCTATTGAAGGTAAAGTTGATCGATCATTGTGTTCAGGGGGTCAGTGAGAGCACCATAACAGGTTTCCAGCATTAAGGAAAACATAGGATAACTAGTGTATGAGCATCACTTTGAGTTCAGCTCTACTTCTTCTTGTGGGAGCTGCTGCATGCTGTGTTAGCATGAAAACATGTGTGTCTCCTGTTTGCCCACTGCAGCAGCTGAATCACCCCAATGTGATCAAATACCTGGACTCTTTCATTGAAGACAACGAGCTCAACATCGTTCTGGAGCTGGCGGATGCTGGAGATCTGTCCCAGATGATAAAGGTCAGATCACAGACTCACCTCAGATCAAACAAGAAAAGTGACCCTAACTCAACTCATTTTACACGCAGCATCAAAAGTTGAGTCTTTTATCAAGATTCATTTTCATGATTCTACTCAAAATATGTGAGAAGTACAGATGGAGCATCTTATTTCAGACAGTTTGAAACGCGAGGGTCGTGATTGGCTCGTGCACGGTCCGTGATCGGTTCGTGATGAAGAGCCGGCCCCCAGTCTGATTTGATACCGCCCCTGTGATAAATAAATTTAATTATTGTGAAGCCAGCTGCAATGGATCATTGATCCACCAGGGGGTGCAGTGGGGTTCCACACTGGAGCTCATGTGAAATCAACTTCGATACAGTAAGCTGGATGTACAGTATGTCTGGTACTAATGTATAGCGGATCTTTGTTAAGATCCATATGTCACGGATAGGATCATAGTCTGTGCTAAATAAGACATGTAATCATTTACAAAACATCACCATGTTGTTATTTAACAAAATAATGTTGTTTAGTCGAAAAAAACGAACGAGAGGAAATGCAGCCGGTTCTCCCGATTTTTAATCCTATCAAATCAAATCAAATCAGGTTTTATTTATATAGCACATTTAAAAGCGATTTTTGGTCGAGCCAAAGTGCTGTACATGTAATAAAAACACATTACTACAATCACAATAAACGACAATAAGTTAAAACAGATATATATAAAAAACAAAATTAAAATAAAAACACAAGGAAAAGTCAGGAGTCGTGCTCCGCTCTAACTAGAAAGCCAGAGAGAAGAAGTGTGTTTTTAGAGTGTATTTAAAAACCCCTAGGGTCTGGTCCTAATTTAATCATCATCTTCACCACGATCATTTATGTTTATGTTCGCCGAATTGACATGAAATCACTGACAAATATGAATATTCTGTATTCAACTTCATTAAAACGATCAGGAACCTGGGTGTTATTTTTCCCCACAATGAGAAATAGTCAGAAAAGCAGAAAAAGAACACTCAAACCGAGAGATGAGTTATTATTACAACGTGACTTCACTATTATTTAACAACTGTTTTTATTGGGTTCTTTTATTTGGGGTTAAGTATAGGTGAATTGCACTAATGTGGGAAAGATCGTGATGTCTCCTCCGATCTCCCGCTGTGTAGATTGGGGGACCGCCGTCCTCTGTCTTCAATGTTCGACATCGCGTGAAACAGAGGATTTCGACATTCTGTATTCCTTGCTTACTTCCTTAAACCTTTTCTCCTCCTTATCTCTTTCATGACTTTTTATTTAATGCTTTATAACAGCTGTAATAGTTCGTTTAGAAATCCTAGAAACACTTTTACGGCAGCTCTCATTTACGGTAACTCCTTCTGACGTCATAGCTACCCACGTATGTGAAAACACTTTACGATCAACGGTACCTGCACCGGATATGAAGGATTTTCAGAATAAAAGCTTGGCATTGAGATTTTATGAGAACTTCCGGGTTTTTCACAATAAAACAGCTTTTAAACTGACGTTTCTGCGAATGAATAGCTTAGCTACTTGGCACTAAGAGTACAGATATGTCTACCCTTTCTTTTCAGAGTGTAATATCTGCATTTTCTCTTTTGGTTTGAATAGGAGAAGGGCAATGGTTATCGATGGTGCTTTTAAAGCCTATTGTATACTAACTGTGTGATTTATATTGCTTTTCAAATGCATATAGGCCCCCCATTTACACTGCACTTCCCGTCAAGAATATGAATAGAACTTAGTTAGATCACTTTACAGATCAGGTTGGACCAGCCCTTCTCTGTCGCTACTCTCTGCAGGTCCGCTCCATTTCCTACTGCAGATCAAAAAAAGCTAAAAATATGTATTTCTTAATAAACTAAATAGGCCACCATTGGTAGCAGTTCTCATTATATACTTCTCAGTAACTGCTCCCCTTAAATTAAATGTATTCTGTAGATTTTGGGGATTCATTAATGCATTTATTGCCATCACCATGCTTTTTCAAGACTCTTTTAAATTCTATCATTTTATAAGGACTTTTCAGATGTCTGAGTGTAATATCTGCATTTTCTATTTTGGTTTGATAATGACACATCCTGGGGATTGTGTTTACAAACATTGACCATACCGTTCACCATCCCCCACCCCCCTACTGTATGTTGATTTTTGACTTTGTTTGCCTACATGTAAATGGGTGGCATTTAGTACCTACCCCCCTCTGAGTGAATACCTGCTTAGCTACTTGGCACTAAGTACAGATATGTCTACCCTTTCTTCTTAGAGTTAGCCAAGAGGCTATTTTTCATCTGTAGTTAGTTAGATTTTAAAAGTCAATCTAAAACACATTTCATTTTAAACAAGTAAATACAATACATTTAAAACATGCAACATACACTGTAAACAAAATCTGTAATCTAGGCAGTAAATTGCTGTATTACCCACAGTCATTTACTTTGAATTTGTAATACAGTGTGATACTGTACATTATGCTGCACTGTGGGAATATTATCCTTAGGCGGGAAATGTATGTAAGCTGGAGTCTGAAATAAGCTAAAATATGTATTTCTTAATAAACTAAATAGGCCACCATTGGTAGCAGTTCTCATTATATACTTCTCAGTAACTGCTCCCCTTAAATTAAATGTATTCTGTAGATTTTGGGGATTCATTAATGCATTTATTGCCATCACCATGCTTTTTCAAGACTCTTTTAAATTCTATCATTTTATAGGCCTATTTAAGTTTCACTTTTCTGAAAATAACAAAGCAGGGTTGAGGAAATATTCCCAACTGCATCTTCAAAAGTAATCCAAATAGCTACATCAGCATCTAGCAAATGAAAAGCTTTCTTTGTAGACACACAGATCAACTGTAGTGGCACAGTGGCAAATCCCTGCTGTGACTATTTGGACGTTTTAGGAATATTTTCCTATACCTGTTGACTTCACATCTTGTACACATTTAATTAGGAGCAAAAACACACACTTCAAGTCAGATCATCACCCTTAGCTATTTTAATTACCTCTCAAACAACCTAAACTAGTTATAAATGTTTATTTTACTGTCGGCCGGGTCAGCTGCTGCATGAGACAGACACTGAAAAGTATTATCATCTGAAATTAATCATTATGTTATTAGTATTAAATATATATAAGTATTTTTACAGCTTGTATTTTTTTACCAAGTGTTTTTATTGCTCTTGGGGCATTAAAAACAAGATTTTAACTTTAGTTTTTTATATAATATCTGCATTTTCTCTTGTGAAAAACTAAGTCTTAGTTTGGCCATAGTTATTTAATATATAAAGACTATATATTATTGAATTACAAGATTAGATATACTTTATGTGATCTAAAATATTGATGTGTTCAAATGCTCTTCTAAACAAAACTGAAAGTCCATGAAAAGTTGTCTTCCTGTTTTTGTGAAGGAAGCGCCATCTCCTGGTTAAATCCTGAAATAGAAAATCTGGCAACGCCCTCTTGGAAAATAGTGGGAGGGCTTAACATTCCCAGATACTGGTCTTTGGCAGGTCTTAGGCAGGTAACTGGCAGGTAGTAGGCAGGAAGCAGTAAGCTGGAGTCTGAAATAAGATGCTCCATCTGTAAATAAGAGAACTGTAGCTATGCACACATGACAATAAAAGCCTTGAATCTTGAATCGAGCATTGTCACTTTCTATGGACTAACATTGCTTCCTTTTTATCTTTAAAGTACTTCAAGAAGAAGAGGCGCCTCATCCCAGAGAGAACTATCTGGAAGTATTTTGTGCAGCTCTGCAGCGCCCTGGAGCACATGCACTCACGCAGAGTAATGCACCGTGGTAAGCAGCTACTGACCCATTTACTCACCCTCGTCACATTTCATAAAAGAGTGGTGCAGGAATGAGTCTTCCAACCCGTAAAGGAGGTAGCATTTTAAAGGTCACCTATTATGCAAAATCCACTTCTTCATGTCTCTTCTACATCAACATGTGTCCCCTCTTCTTCATGTCTTTTCTACATCAACATGTGTCCCCTCTTCTTCATGTCTCTTCTACATCAACATGTGTCCCCTCTTCTTCATGTCTCTTCTACATCAACATGTGTCCCCTCTTCTTCATGTCTCTTCTACATCAACATGTGTCCCCTCTTCTTCATGTCTCTTCTACATCAACATGTGTCCCCTCTTCTTCATGTCTCTTCTACATCAACATGTGTCCCCTCTTCTTCATGTCTCTTCTACATCAACATGTGTCCCCTCTCTTCATGTCTCTTCTACAACACGTGTCCCCTCTTCTCAGTCTCTTCTACATCAACATGTGTCCCCTCTTCTTCATGTCTCTTCTACATCAACATGTGTCCCCTCTTCTTCATGTCTCTTCTACATCAACACGTGTCCCCTCTGTGGAAAGAGACTCTGAAAGTCTCAGGAACAAAGATTCTCTCTCTTTTTGTCCTGATCCATTTATATAAAAACCTGTCTGAAAATGAGCTGATCAGATTTTGGCCACTTCATGATGTCATAACGATGTTTTGGCTTGTGTAACCATTAGCCAATCACCAACCAAGGTAACCCCCCCCCCCCCCCCCACCTTATCACCTGAATCTCCTCCTAGAGCACCATTGAGTTCTTTTTAACCAAATATCTCTCAGAGGGGCGTGGGGAGGGGCTCCTTATTTTCATCTAAAGTAACAGACAGAGAATCAGCACTTTGGAAACAGGGCTGAAACAGAGGGGATTATGGGATGCTGCAATGATCTGTTTGGTGTTTCAGCCAATCAGAGACATGTTCTGTATATATCTGAGACCTGTGATATATTGATGAAAAACAGTATAATAGGAGACCTTTAACACTTCTGGTTGAAAGACGGCCGCACTCCCTCACAGCCACAGACACACTTTACTATGTTTCCGACAGCAGAAGAAACCAACTCCACTATTTGTGGTTTTTTAATCGTACTTGCATTTATCTCCTTTGTTACGCTGCCACCTGGTGGAGAGCCTTAGACACTGAGGGGTCAGACTTATATTTACTGTTATAAATGTACAAGCCGAAAAACCTCACTATGGATCATCAACAATTACATATTGGTATCAGCAGCAAGAAAATCTTGTATTCTTTTAATCTTATTGTACAGTCGATATTTAAAAACGGAAGGTATATGAACCTGACCCAGTGTACATTTCTCTACAGCCTGCAATGATTTTATCCGCTTTGCCATAACATTTCTGTGTGTGTGTGTGTGTGTGTGTGTGTGTGAGTGTGTGTGTGTGTGTGTGTGTGGTGTGTGTGTGTGTGTGTGTGTGTGTGTGTGTGTGTGTGTGTGTGTGTGTGTGTGTGTGTGTGTGTGTGTGTGTGTGTCAGATATAAAGCCAGCCAACGTGTTCATCACAGCCACAGGTGAGGTGAAGCTGGGTGACCTGGGATTAGGACGCTTCTTCAGCTCCAAAACCACGGCGGCACACTCCTTAGGTAAGGAACAGACAGAACATGCATGTGAATACAGAACATGCATACATACATATTCATATACATGGATTCGATACAGAATACATTTAAAAAACAGCATTAAATCTGTATGTTTTATGCAAGCCCGCCTTAACCTGCCATCAGGCCCTGGGGCTTTACTTAAAATGGGTTTTGTAGGCCCCCTATTTAAACAACAAATCAAAGTTATTTATAGCCTCGGCAGGCTCTGTGATCGCACACACACACACACACACACACACACACACACACACACACACACACACACACACACACACACACACACACACACACACACACACCACTAATTCAGCACCATGAACAGCAACATATGGCCTCAATGCCAGGTATCAGTAGATGAGAAGGATCATTATCTCCGGTGGATTAACACAAACCTAGTTATGTAAAACGATGCACAACACATTAAATCTCTGGAATCCGTCGATCTGATTGATTAGCGGAGCAAATGATCAAAATAGTATGGAGGGAAGATATTTTAGTTTGGATTACTGGTCTGGGGGAAGCTCGCGAGTGTGTGTGTGTGTGTGTATACGTGTGTGTGTTTTTTGTATTTTCGCGTTTGTGTGTATTGTGTTTGTTTCCCGGGGAAAACACTCACAAGAAACACCGGCTGTTGTTATGCCTGCTGTGACGTCAAGTTACTCCGTTCTCCGCTTGTAATTATGCCGTCACAAGCTTCAGAGTTGTATTTATCATCTGAATTTGCCGAAACAAGTTTAATATTCTGAAAGCCAAGACTTTGTTTATTTGAAATCAGATGAAAACAAACTGTAACGGGCCCTGCCGTGTTATCTATGATTACTATACGCCTTACATTCATAATTTCAGCGGAGGGAGGGGGAGCGGCGCTGTGGAACAGCAGAGTGGCCAGGGAGAGCAGTCTTCTTCCCTTTACAAGCTTCAAAAATGTATTTATCGTGTGATTTTGAAAATACAAGTTTCATATTCTGAAAGCCAAGACTTTGTTTATTTAAAATAAAACACCCGAAATAATAATAATTTTTTTTTTTTTATTGGCTCATGATAGGCCCCCGATCTCCGTAGGCCCCTGGGCTTCAGCCCAGGTCAGCCCGTGCATTAAGGCGGCCCTGGTTTTATGTGATCGTCTTACAGCAATGATCAATTGATTTTCTGAACATCTTAACTCTCTTTCTCCCAGTGGGGACTCCTTACTACATGTCGCCGGAGAGGATCCACGAGAACGGATACAATTTTAAGTCTGATATCTGGTCTCTGGGATGTCTTCTGTATGAGGTAAGCTCACATACACTGTTACTTGTTTTTTTAAAGATTTTTACACCTTTTCCAACGTGATATTCAAGCACTTTGAACCCTAACCCTTTTACACTACAGCTGAGGTTAATAAATATTCACATATAGTACGTACAGATGGAGCATCTTATTTCAGACAGTTTGAAACGCGAGGGTCGTGATTGGTCCGTGATTGGTCCGTGATCGGCCCGTGATCGGTTCGTGATGAAGAGCCGGCCCCCAGTCTGACTTGATACCGCCCCCGTGATAAATACATTTAATTATTGTGAAGCCAGCTGCAATGGATCATTGATCCACCAGGGGGTGCAGTGGGGTTCCACACTGGAGCTCATGTGAAATCAACTTCGATACAGTAAACTGGATGTACAGTATGTCTGGTACTAATGTATAGCGGATCTTTGTTAAGATCCATATGTCACGGATAGGATCATAGTCTGTGCTAAATAAGACATGTAATCACTTACAAAACATCACCATGTTGTTATTTAACAAAATAATGTTGTTTAGTCGAAAAAAACAAACGAGAGGAAATGCAGCCGGCTCACAATTTTTAATCCTAATTTAATCATCATCTTCACCACGATCATTTATGTTTATGTTCGCCGAATTGACATGAAATCACTGACAAATATGAATATACTGTATTCAACTTCATTAAAATGTTATTAACGTGCCTAAACTCAGTAATTCACTAAAAATATTTATATTTTAATGGAGCCTTGTCAGGCAGATCAAGATCCCGACGCGTACCGGAGGGATCTTGATCCCTGGGTGTTATTTTTCCCCATAATGACCAAGTCGCTGCAAATTATCCCGCTTATTACATGGCCACATTCTCAACAAAGTAACGACATGACTCCCAATATTAATTGAAATGCTTTTATGGATTTAGAAAATGTTTTTATTGATTTAAAAAATAGTTGTATGTATTGATTTAAATTGACATGCATCCGCTAAGAAAAATAGTCCGTTGTTACCGTTTTTTAAACAGTCAGAATGAAACGGCAGCTCTCAGCTGTGTGTTTACACACCTAATGGCCCATCAGCCACAGCTCTCTCCCCCCCCTGACCTTTCTTTTCCAACAGTTAAGTTAACTGTAGGTTACTCTGAGTGACAAGCTTACAGTTAGGCCTAGGCTCCACGGGAACGAAAACGGGTTGAATCCGCATATTTCTCTTGCGTATAGCCCTTTAAGCTAGACGACGCCGTAACGGAACGGTAGAAACGGACCCTGCAAACGACAACGGGTCCAAAGGTGGATAGATCTGGGAACGGAGCGCTCTGGGGGGTCCAACGGGGCCGTGTGGTAGCCTATACGGTCATCCGTTTCTGATAATGACGACGCAATAGCCCCGCCTCTCCCCACCTCTGCTGCTCACCCCCGCAAAGTACACTGCACACTGAATTCAGATTATTTATCTTTATCTCGATATGGACATAAACGCGAGTGAAGTCTAATCTGACAGGACGGAGACACGCAGCTCCTCCCGCTGTGATGCAGCGGGAGGAGCTGCGTGTCTCCGTCCTGACACACACTTCAAGTCAGAACATCACCCTTAGCTATTTTAATTACCTCTCAAACTACCTAAACTAGTTATAAATATGTTTATTTTTACTGTCGAGTCATCATTACTGGATCAGCTGCTGCATGAGACAGACACTGACGCTGTCAGAAGAGAGGAAAAAGAGACAGCCTCCGTGTATTTTATTATTATATATCATTATATCGTCGTTATTCATTTGTTTTAAAGCTCAATAAATAACATAGAAGACCTTTGACCGGCACTTTTATAATTTTGTCCGGAAGATTTAAACTTTAACACACGTTGACCGGCGAAAAACTCTGCCCGGTTCCCTCGGCCCCCACCGCGGAGAATAAACAGAAGTGCAGCCATGACAACCATTCTTCTTCGCTGCTTTTGTGGAGGAAGTTGCTGCTTTTGTGGAGGAAGTTACAGCTCCACGTACAGGCTCGGCATATGTACTGCAGCTTTTCCAGCGGTTGGATGTAAACGGAGCTGTCTCGTGTAGCTTGACACAATCCGGTGTATATTGCGTGTGGGCGGAAGCTTTTTGGCGATTGCGTTTGCGTTACTCCTATGCGTTTTGCCGTATGCGTTCCCGTGGAGCCGGGGCCTTAGTGAAGTAACACTTTTTTTTGTGAGTCACAACCTGGCTGTTTCATTCTAACATAACGCTCCAAATATGACTGTTTCCACTCGGACTTCAATACAGCAACACCATTGTTTGGTTTCCATGGTAGCGTGTCTCTTTAGTAGCGTGCACTCCTTTCCTGTAAATTACAGGTCCAGCCAGGCAAAACAGTGCACTTCTCTTTCCCGCACTACTGTGACAGACCATGGGGCTGGGTCAGCCACTAACATATTTATATTTCTCTTCTCAAATAAACAAAGTCTTGGTTTTCAGAATATTAAACTTGTTTCGGCAAATTTAGATGATAAATACAACTATGAAGCTTGTAACGGCATAATTACTTAAGCGGAGAACGGAGTAATTTAACGTTACAGCAGGCATAACAACAGCCGGTGTTTATTTTATTATTATATATAGTCGTTATTCATTTGTTTTAAAGCTCAATAAGGAAGATTTAAACTTTCACACACGTTGACCGGCGAAAAACTCTGCCCGGTTCCCTCGGCCCCCACCACGTTGAATAAGCAGAAGAATTACATGAATTAAGGTGACTGAGGCTTTTTAACATAGACTTTTCAGTGTCCCACATACCGTTCACCATCCCCCACCCCCCTACTGTATGTTGATTTTTGACTGTTTGCCTACATGTAAATGGGTGGCATTTAGTACCTACCCCCCTCTGAGTGAATACCTGTTGTACCTGTCCGGGGCTAAGCCCATAGGACGATGCTCTGATGTCATCACCCTCGCACATTTGTCATATGTTTACAAAAAACGATGTTAACACTTTCTCGTTCTTAATATATGCTATATTTAGGGTCGATATGTGTTGAATTTACTTTAAAATAGCAGATCACTGTGACCGGATATAGTTTTTTCGGCTTAGTGAACGTGTGTTCCTTCCCCCCCGTTGACAATTCACGAGCGTCTAACTCTCTCCCCCCCCCCCCGTCGCACCTTCTAACAGAGCCCCCCCACATATCAAATCCCAATTTAACCCCTGGCCTCTGGAGCAGAAATGAAAGAGTTTTAAAAATGTTTACGTTTTGGTAAGTTTTTAGGGAAATGTTGTAATATTGCAACGTTGGCCTTAGGTGGGAGCAGAATTTCTGTATTTCTACTCACATTGTCTGAATAAATATATTGAACAACTAAGGGTTAATTTGCAGTAGGGATGCTCCGATCGCCAATTTTGGGGCCGATCGCCGATCGCCAGAATCAGTATCTGCCGATACCGATCGCCGATCCGATCGAGTGGGCGGGGCCTAAATGGAAGATTTAAACATCACTTTAAATCTTCCATTTAAAGTGATGTTTAAAACTCAGTTAATGGGGCTCATTCACTGGAGCTTCCACAAACAACAATCAACTTAATTATTACATTCAAATTATGTATATTATTCAAGTTTACATTCACTTTGGATAATAACACGGGAGAAATGAGCAAGCGCTCTCTTTTCCTCTCTCTCCCTCTCTCTCTCCCTCTCTCTCTCCCCCTCTATCTCCCCCGCTCTCCCTCTCCTGACAGCCCGTCAGTATCGTCTCATGCAGCTCGCTGATCCAGTAATGTGTGAGGCCGACAGTGAAGAATAAACATATTTATAACTAGTTTAGCTTGTTCCAGAGGTAGATAAAATAGCTAAGTGTGTTAGGTCTAACTCTTGTGTGTTTCGCTCCGCTCACCGCTCCGTCACAGCGGGTGGAGCTGCAGGATTTCTGCTTCACACACACGTTGCATACCGCTATTTTACTGTCTTTTTCGGACACCTTAAAATAATGCCAGACCGGTGAAGCCATTTTGGCGAGCTTGTTTTGCCGCGCACAGAGAAAAGTGTCATGTATTTTACGTGATGCGATCGGCCCTCGCGATCGGCATGTTTAGAGAGCACCGATCGATCGGTAGAGAGTGAGTATCGGCAGATCTCGATCGGTGACCGATCGATCGGAGCATCCCTAATTTGCAGGATTGATTGCTTACTTAGCCCTATATCAGTATATAGCATGAATAATAATCACACATCACTCATATTTGTTATGAATAATCATTTATCATTTATTAAATAGTAAGTCGCTTTGGATAAAAGCGTCAGCTAAATGCAATTTATGAAAGCCTCACTCAGGATTTTTTTACCAAGTGTGAAGTTATTTAATATATAAAGACTATATATTATTGAATTACAAGATTAGATATACTTTATTTGATCTAAAATATTGATGTGTTCAAATGCTCTTCTAAACAAAACTGTTTCTGTGAAGGAAGCCATCTCCTGGTTAAATCCTGAAATTGAAAATCTGGCAACGCCCTCTTGGAAAATAGTGGGAGGGCTTAACATTCCCAGATACTGGTCTTTGGCAGGTCTTAGGTAGGTAACTGGCAGGTAGTAGGCAGGAAGCAGTAAGCTGGAGTCTGAAATAAGATGCTCCATCTGTATGGCCTGCTTTAGACGATGATGGAAAGGGAGCTCTTCAGGTATAATGAAATGTAGTGGGCCTAGCATCAGTCCCAGGAAAGTCACAATACATGCAGGGCAGCTTGCAGTCTTCAAGCTCCTTTTCAATCCCCCAAAGAGTGGACGTCTGCGCTCTGTCAGCAGCGACTGATCTATCACCTCTTCTTCATCGTGTTGGTTTAAAGTCTTCACCAGGAATGTCTCTCATCCAGCCTGTCTTCCACTTGTTTCTGCAGATGGCAGCGCTGCAGAGTCCGTTTTATGGGGACAAGATGAACCTGCTCTCCCTCTGCCAGAAGATCGAGAAGTGTGATTACCCCCCCCCTCCCTCCGGACCATCACTCTGAGAAGGTAGATGGGGAATCATTAATACAGACAACAAATGCAATTTTTCCTCCTTGATCAAATGTTACTTGGCTGTAGGAAATGAATGAACCTAAAGGACCGATTACCACATTGTTGTTGTGTCTTTTCGTGGGATTTGTTGACCAAGAAACTACAGAATATCCGTCTCCTTTAAGCTAATGAAGCCCTTCTTTCCTACAGCTGAGGGAGCTGGTCAGCATGTGCATCAACCCGGAGCCAGACCAGCGGCCGGACATCGTCTTCGTGCTGCAGATCGCCAAACAGATGCACGTTTGGACCTCCAGCACCTGAGCCCCCCCCCTCCTTCTTCTCAATCTGAGGACTGTCTCATGTGCACAGGAGCACCATGGCAGCTTCACCCCCTCTCCTCTCCTGTCATGGAGGATGTGAAGAGCCCAGTAGTGGTGCAGCACTCGTTCAAAGTGGACTTTTCTGAAAGCAAAGGAGACTTTTCTGCAGCTCAGGATGAAGAGCTGTCTCACTCTGATCAGATTTCTTCGAGGGTGCATTCCATACAGACGGGGACTTTGAGTATTGATCATCTGTCGTTGTAATCTATTTTATATTGTCAATTTAAGTACATTCTGTAGGGGTCAAATGAGCCATCGGTAACTGTGTATTAGCCATTACTGAGTCACATTTGTGATTTGTCTTCACATTTGTCGTTTACATGCAGTGTGTATTAGCCCAGTGTGACTGCTTCCTTATTATATCACTTCTCTGGGCCTGGTCTTGTTCAAATATATTTTATTTATTTTCATGAAAACCTTCAGGATTTGTTTTCATAGATCTGAGATTTAAGTAAGAATTCTGATTTATTACTCAAAAGAAAAAATCAGTATTGGGACTGATCAAATCTTTGTTCAGCCAGCGATACCTGTCACGGGGCTTGGTGTGTTTATTTGGTTGGGGCTCGATGTCCACATAATCACTGACTGGGCGGCCATTGGGTTCAGATAAGAGATAAGATAGAACTTTATTGATCTCAATTTGGGACATTGTTGTGTTGCAGCAGCATAAAAGACATGGCATACAATACAAATGAAAAAAGACTAGAAATAAACAAGAAAGTAGAAAATATACATGTTGAATTTACAAATGAACAATAACAAAAACCAAATATAAAGCAAGTTATTATATATACATAAGTATGTGAGGGATGGATTGTTGTTGCTTTTCTTTGTCCACAGGCATCTTCATCTGCCTCTTCTTCACTCATAGCAGTGTCCTCTGATTCCATCTCAAATCACTTTCTCCTTTTTGGATCACATCCTGCACACTGAATCCAGGACCTCTCTTTGCTGCTGGCATTCTGAAATGGAAAAAGTCATTAATAAATATGTATCAATAATACATATGCTTATTATATTGTAATAGATTACCTGAAGGAATAGATAGGCAGGTTGAACAAGTGTTCATTCTGTCTGGCTTAGCCTATTATCACACTAAAAGGAATGCCTACACCCACACATGCAGGTAAACCAGTTCAACAAGTCACACAATGCTGTCTGGATAATGCTAACAGGCTAATTATCATACTAAAAGGGATACATCCAAATGTCTCAAAACATTTCAGAAAGAACTGTTTCTGCCAGAACCAGGGAAGAGTTAAATGTATTTGTGTAACTAATTAACTGATAAGATACAAGTAGAGTTTATAATATAGCTACAGATATAATTTCACATACTGCTATCAGAAATAATGTATTCATTTATTCAATTCTGGTGTTAATTCAACATCTTAACAGAGGACACATTTAGAACTTAGTTAAAGTGAATTATCAAAGACATTCTATTTTTCTATTAGTGTTTTATTTCCATATAAGAAGGTAGCCAGGGCCGGTCATTAAAGGAGGCGATCCAGGAAGCCTTCGCTCTCTCAGACCTGCTGCTGACTCCAGAGCCTCTTTGTGGTCTCTGAAAGATTTGGTCATTATTCTGTCTTCTTGTTTTTAGTATTGTTAAATGTGTGTGTGGTGGGAAGTGGAGGATTTGGGTAAGTTTGGGGTACCCTCTACCTCTCCTCACGTAGGTAAACTCTGATAGACCCCGTCCACACGGAGACGATATCAGTGGAATCCTCTACAGTTCTCTATCGTATAGAGACGGTTCGTCCACACGAGGCCGACACGGAAACGCCCACACGGAGCCCGAATCCGATAGCCCTGTGATAACGGCTCCCAAGGTGGGTAGATCTGTGGACGCAACGCTCTGGGGGGCCAAACGGCTCCGTGTGTACGCCCCATACGATCATTTCCTGATAACGATGACGCCATAGCCCCGCCTCTCCCCACCTCTCCTGCTCACCCCCGCGTCACCCACGTCATTGCTGATGTGTTTCGCCAACAACAACAACAACAATGGCGGATCACAGGGTTGCTTTCGTGCTCCAGACGCTACTGACCATGCTACAGATGTTAGTGCAAAACCTACAGCTCCTCTACCACAACCATCAGCAACAAGTGGACATGGAGAACTACATGAACTACATGTTGCTAAATCCACCGCGGAGAATAAACAGAAAGGCAACCATGGCAACCATGCTCGGGGGGTCTTATTCGCTGCTTTTGGTGTATTTTGTGGCGGAAGTACAGCGCCACTTACAGGCCCGGCATATGTACTACAGCGTCTCCAGCGGGTCGAGCGGTCTCGTGTGGACGGAAGACTTTTTTGATATCGAATTCGGTTCATTTTCGTTTGCGTTCCCGTGTAACTGGGGCCTCACAGAACAGATAGTGAGGGCTCTTTGTTTGAGTTCTGTAATATTAATTTATTTAATTTGGCACAATCTTCTTTGTCTCCTCACTTAAAGAACATTTGTTGGCATTTTCTTTGGTGTAAATAAATAAACTTCACCCTGACTGTTATTGGTTGTTGTGTGCTACTGTCTCCATTTCCCCTACACTTTATTTGGGATGTAACAATAGATTAGTAGATCATTCAAAATATAAATCAATGATTAAATACACTTTGACAGATATTTATAGGATAAGATATCCAGCAGCAGGACATCAAGTTATTCAAATGATCTCTACATTTACTAACTGTGATAAAACACATCAATAATCATTATAGTAACCCAGTAACTCAATATATATATACGATTCTGAAAAGGGCCATAATGCATAAGGAGTACTTTTACTTTTGGTACTTTAAGTATATTTTGATACCAATGCTTTTGTACTTTTACTTGTAACAGAGTCTTTTTACCCCGTAGTATTTCTACTTTTGCTTTAGTAGAATATCTGAGTACTTCTTACACCACTGCCACCATGAGTGTGGAGCTGTGTGCTTCAAAAGCCTGAATTTAAAACACATATTTTACAGCTGAAGACTGTTTTCAAATGTAGAGCAGGTTGTGAGCGAGGCTCCGTTTGTAAATGAGGAAACAGGTCAGAGTGTCTGCTCGTCCTCCTGGAGTGACTCAGAGTTTGATAAGCCCTCTCTCTCCTTCCTGCTCTCAGACACAGCCAGCTCCACTCTGTACTTCCTGGCTCCTCCCCTTCAGATCCACACTGAGGAGGAGGGGTGTAACCAACATGTGGGTAAAGTACAAGAGCTGATAGGCCACATTCACAGCACACACACATGCTGTTCAGATCACAGCTCACATAGTTTCAGCTCTCAGGAAGTGAAACTCAGACACTCGCTGCTACTGAGAGGTGAAATGGCGCAGAAAGGAGTTCAGCTGGACCGGGAAACCTTCTCTTGTGCGATCTGTCTGGATCTACTGAAGGATCCGGTGACTATTCCCTGTGGACACAGCTACTGCATGAAGTGTATTAAAGGCTTCTGGGATGGAGAGCTAATCCACAGCTGCCCTCATTGTAGGCAGAGCTTCACACCGAGGCATGTCCTGCTGAAAAACACCATGTTAGCAGCTTTAGTGGAGGAGCTGAAGAAGACTGGACTCCAAGCTGCTCCTACAGATCACTGCTATGCTGGAGCTGAAGATGTGGCCTGTGATGTCTGCACTGGGAGGAAACTGAGAGCCTGTAAGTCCTGTCTCGTGTGTCTTGTATCTTACTGTGAGAAACACCTCCAGCCTCATTATGACGTAGCTCAATTAAAGAAACACAAGCTGGTGGAGCCCTCCAAGAAGCTCCAGGAGAACATCTGCTCTCGTCACGACGAGGTGATGAAGCTGTTCTGCCGCACTGATCAGCAGTGTATCTGTTCTCTCTGCTCTGTGGACGAACACAAAGGCCACGACACAGTGTCAGCTGCAGCAGAGAGGACTGAGAGGCAGAGAGAGCTGGAGGGGAGTCGACTAAACATCCAGCAGAGAATCCAGGACAGAGAGAAGGAGGTGAAGCTGCTTCAGCAGGAGGTGGAGGCCGTCAATGGCTCTGCTGATAAAGCAGTGGAGGACAGTGAGAAGATGTTCACTGAGCTGATCCGTCTCATGGAGAAAAGAAGCTCTGATGTGAAGCAGCAGGTCAGATCCCAGCAGAAGAGAGAAGTGAGTCGAGTCAAAGAGCTTCAGGAGAAGCTGGAGCAGGAGATCTCTGAGCTGAAGAGGAGAGACGCTGAGCTGAAGCTGCTGTCTCACACAGAGGATCACAACCAGTTTCTGCACAGCTACCCCTCACTGTCAGCCCTCAGTGAACCTACACACTCATCCAGCATCAACATCCGTCCTCTGAGCTACTTTGAGGACGTGACGGCGGCCCTGTCAGCAGTCAGAGACAAACTACAGGACGTCCTGAGAGAGGAATGGACAAACGTCTCACCGACTGAAGTGGATGTTTTACTGTCAGCAGCAGAGCCCACCACCAGAGCTGGGTTCTTACAATATTCACAGGAAGTCACTCTGGATCCAAACACAGCACACACACGGCTGTTATCATCTGAGGGGAGCAGAAAAGCAACACACATGAAAAAACCACAGTCTTATCCTCGTCACCCAGACAGATTCATTGGATGTTCTCAGGTCCTGAGTAGAGAGAGTCTGACTGGACGTTGTTACTGGGAGGTGGAGCGGAGAGGGGGAAGAGTTTTTGTAGCAGTCGCATACAAGAATATCAGCAGAGCAGGGAATGAATGTCAATTTGGATTCAATGACAAATCTTGGTCCTTAGATTGTTTCCAAAACAGTTATACATTTCTTTACAACAGTATCAGCACTCCCGTCTCAGGTCCTCTGTCCTCCAGAGTAGGAGTGTACCTGGATCACAGAGCAGGTGTTCTGTCCTTCTACAGCATCATCTCTGAAACCATGACTCTCCTCCACAGAGTGCAGACCACATTCACTCAGCCGCTACATGCTGGAGTTCGGGTTTATTATCATGGAACCACAGCTGAGTTTTGTAAACTGAAATAGCCTGAAGTCATTTGAGGAACTCTTCTACTTCTTAAACTCACCGTGTGTCCATCATTGTTGCTGAGAGCTGATTGCTCATGTCTTCACTGCACAGAGATCAGCTGTCAATCAAACATTATGGGATGTGCTTTAACATCTTCTCATGAGTTGTTCTGTGTCGTGTTAAATGATCATGTAATCATTTAAAACATATAGTCTTATACTCTGATTGCCTTTTACTCTGTTCAATTGTATTTGTAGTCTTGTATGTGTTTAACAGAGACGTGTGTTCATGATTTACACGTCAGGAGGGCAAAGGAAGTAAAAGGTGGATTTGCAAATGGTTAATGACGAGGGGGTTTGATGGTTTAATGGTGGGGGGTGTAGGACCAGTTTCTTTTCATGAATATATATAAAAGAACAGCCAACAGGTCGAGTGCCACATGTCTGTATATTTTGTAATGTTTGGGTTTTTCTTGTTAATAAAAGAACTAAAAGGACAAAAGTGAAAATCTCTGTCTTTTGCTTTTTTAAATTATAAATATATATTTAAATTATTTTTCTGAAACAAGTTATTTGCCAGAAGGGTTAAAGGTGGATTGTTAAATGCATAAGGACTTGTTAATGAATAATTTATCAGTTTCTCTTAAAGGAAATCACACAGACGTCAGCAGTCTGCTTCAGGACGTCCTTCTGAAATGTCACATGCATGCACCCTTGATGTGGACCATGTGCTTGATGCTAATTATTTGATTTAGGGCAGGGGTCGGCAACCTTTTTGATATGAAGTGCCATTAAAAAAAAAATTGTTATCAGCGTGCCGACGATCGTGAATTATCAACGGGGGGGGGTGTTGAAGAGCTTCCACAAACAACAACCAACATAATTGTTACATTCAAATGAAGTAGCCTACATTATTCAAGTTTACATTAACTTTGGATAATAACACGGGAGAAATGAGCGGAAGCGCTCTCTTTTCCTCTCTCCCCCTCTCTCTCTCTCCTGACAGCCTGTCAGTATCTCATGCAGCGTGTTAGGTCTAACTCTTGTGTGTTCTGCTCCGCTCACCGGTCCGTCACAGCGGGTGGAGCTGCAGGATTTCTGCTTCACACACGTTGCACCGCTATTTTATTGTCTTTTTCGGACACCTTAAAATACTGCCAGACTGGTGAAGTGATTTTGGCGAGCTTGTTTTGCCGCACACAGAGAAAAGTGTCATGTATGTTACGTCTCGCGATCGGCCTTTTTGAGTGGGGCTGCGTTGCATGCATGGCTTCCTTCTGCAGGTAACGGGGAGACGCGCTCTGGCGGCGGTCTCGTTCAGGATCCGAAAATAAAATAAATATTTTGTACACTTATTCCACTTATTCCTAGTGTGCCACTGGTTACGGTGCCGCGTGCCATTGGTGGCACACGTGCCAGGGGTTGCCGACCCCTGATTTAGGGGATGGGGCTCAATCCTGATCAGAACTTAATTATTACTTTTAAATGATTAGTTAAGATAAGGTTTGAACATAAAGAGTAAGAGTCTGCTTAAGTTTTTTTGTTTCTTTGAGTATAATGCAGATTAGAGTCTGACCAATGCTAGTGTTTAGTTGGACTCAAGATTCATAGCAAGCTGGACTTTTTACAGTGTAAGAAAGAAGTCAAAGAATACATTTATTGAATCTTTGTCACTGCAGATCTTTGCGATGATGGATGCCAAGGCCAGTCAGGACTGCATCAAGGAGATCGATGAAGGTAAAGTTGATCCATCATTGTGTTCAGGGGGTCAGTGAGAGCACCATAACAGGTTTCCAGCATTAAGGGAAACATAGGATAACTAGTGTATGAGCATCACTTTGAGTTCAGCTCTACTTCTTCTTGTGGGAGCTGCTGCATGCTGTGTTAGCATGAAAACATGTGTGTCTCCTGTTTGCCCACTGCAGCAGCTGAATCACCCCAATGTGATCAAATACCTGGACTCTTTCATTGAAGACAACGAGCTCAACATCGTTCTGGAGCTGGAGGATGCTGGAGATCTGTCCCAGATGATAAAGGTCAGATCACAGACTCACCTCAGATCAAACAAGAACAGTGACCCTAACTCAACTCATTTTACACGCAGCATCAAACGTACTGGTTAGATTTGATTACTAGTATTTTATCAACATTCATTTTTCATGATTCTACTCAAAATATATGAGATGAGAGCAACACTTTGTTTTGGCCTGGTTCCCATATGCTACACATAGCATCTTCAAGTCTATATATCAATATTCCAATTACTTGTATATAGACTAGTCTTGCACTATTTCTATTATATTCTATTTGTATTACTTGCATTATTGTATCTGTTTTATTGTGTTGCTCTGTTGGAGGAGTCTGTGACCTAAGAGAACTGTAGCTATGCACACATGACAATAAAAGCCTTGAATCTTGAATCTAGCATTGTCACTTTCTATGGACTAACATTGCTTCTTTTTATCTTTAAAGTACTTCAAGAAGAAGAGGCGCCTCATCCCAGAGAGAACTATCTGGAAGTATTTTGTGCAGCTCTGCAGCGCCCTGGAGCACATGCACTCACGCAGAGTAATGCACCGTGGTAAGCAGCTACTGACCCATTTACTCACCCTCGTCACATTTCATAAAAGAGTGGTGCAGGAATGAGTCTTCCAACCCGTAAAGGAGGTAGCATTTGAACACTTCTGGTTGAAGGACGGCCTCACCTTAGTATGTTTCTGACAGGATAAGAAACCAACACCACTATTTGTGGTTCTTTAATTGCACTTGCATTGATCTCCTTTGTTACGCTGCCCCCTGGTGGAGAGCCTTAGACACTGAGGGGTCAGACTTATATTTGCCGCAATAAATGTACAAGCTGCTCGAATGAAAGCCATCAGAAAACCTCATTATGGATCATCAGCAATTGCATATTGGTATCAGCGGCTAAAAACTTGATCTATTTATTCATACTTTTGTTCTTATTGTACAATCAATATTTAAACACAGGAAGGAATGTGTACTTGACATAGTGTACATTTCTCTACAGCCTGCAATGATTTTATCAGCTTTGCCGTAACATATCAATGTGTGTGTGTGTGTGTGTGTGTGTGTGTGTGTGTGTGTGTGTGTCAGATATAAAGCCAGCCAACGTGTTCATCACGGCCACAGGTGAGGTGAAGCTGGGTGACCTGGGATCAGGACGCTTCTTCAGCTCCAAAACCATGGCGGCACACTCCTTAGGTAAGGAACGGACAGCACATGCATGTAAATACAGAACATGTAAATACAGAACATGTAAATACAGAACATGCATACATACATATTCATGGATTTGATACAGAATACATTTAAAAAACAGCATTAAATCTGTGTGTTTTATGTGATCGTCTCACAGCAATGATCAATTGATTTTCTGAACATCTTAACTCTCTTTCTCCCAGTGGGGACTCCTTACTACATGTCGCCGGAGAGGATGCACGAGAACGGATAAAATTTTAAGTCTGATATCTGGTCTCTGGGATGTCTTCTGCATGAGGTAAGCTCACATACGTTGTCTTTAGACTTTCTCGACGATGTTCGTCGCATGAATAAGCGGCAGCATTAGGGCAATATCTGTGAATTACTCTCACACCCTACACACTACTGAAACCACAATCAGGTCATCTACGATCTGCGGAGGCCTGCTCCTACCTGTAGAGTGGCTCCACGCTTCGGGCTGGGGCCTGCTTCCACCGGGCGTGTGCTGCTGTGCGGAGGAGGATTTGCCGCGGCTGGGGCCTGCTCTCCACCTGTCCTGGTTCTGCTGTTACGGAGGCCTGCTCCCACCTGTCGTGTGCTCCAGTGTCGTGTGCTGCTTGCTGAGGAGACCTTTTACCCCGGGGATACCCCGGGGATACCACGGAGAGACCGGAGCGCTTCCTCGCTGCTGCTTTCGCCTGTCCTTTGCTGCTGTGAGGAGGAGGATTTTTGCCCCAGGAACATCGCGGATACTGTGTGCTGGTCTGGGAAAATGGCCCATATCGTGATTCTGCTGTGCCTGTTAACTGTTCTGGACTATGAGAAGATCTCTAGTCATCCTGAGAAGCCTACTGGATTCAGGTCTGTTCTGCCACCCGCAGTAGGCATCCCCTGCAAAGGGTCGGATGTGTTACACAAACAGTTACCGGTTACCTTGTCGCAGACAATCTGCTCGACAAAATATGTTTGTCTTTTTTGTTTGCCTGCGATGATGGTACTTCAGGACAGCTTCTTAAACTCTAATCAAACTCTCGCAGACTTTTCCGGTGATTCTAAAGTAGATGACAATGTGTGTGTGTCGATTAAGAGGAAAAGATGCCTGTTTTTGTTGTTGTTATTACTGTCAGGAAATGTTCAACCTAACCCTGGTCCGCCCAGTAGTAGTAGTCAGATCGCTACTCCTGCTGATTTTAAAGCTAGGTCTGGGTTGGGTTTCATCCACTTGAATGTGCGCAGTCTGTTAGGTAAACTAGATTTTGTCCGCATTTGGGCAAGCTCGACTGACGCTGACGTCATTGTGTTATCAGAAACATGGCTAAATAAAACTATTTTGGCCTCTGACATATCCTTAAATGGTTATAATGTGTATCGTACCGACCGGCCTAATAAAGGTGGTGGAGTTGCCATTTATGTTAAGAATAAGTTCAGTGTAACCACATTGGTTTCCAAATCTGTCAGTAAGCAATTCGAATTTTTAGCCTTAAATATAGAAGTGGCAAAGGGGCAACAAGTCATGGTGGTGGGCTGTTACAGACCCCCCTCAGCTGTCAAGGACTCCTTGTCTTCACTAGCAAAACTTTTATCGCAACTAGACTACAAGGAAATAGTGCTACTTGGAGATTTTAACTGGGACTGGTTAACTGCAGTATCAGAGGATTTAAAAAACCTTTGTATCTCTCTGAATGTTACTCAGATTGTTGACAGTCCTACTCGCCCTAACGTTAAGTCCCCTAATAAATCCTCCCTAATTGATCTCATTCTAACTAATGTTCCCTATAAATACCCATCTGTGGGAGTATTTGCAAATGATGTGAGTGACCACTGTGTTGTAGCCACAATTAGGGACACTAAGGTCCAAAAGGTTAAACCTCGTATTATTATTAAGAGACACATAAAACATTTTGTGGAGCAGGGTTTTGTTCATGATCTGTTTGGGTTTGATTGGGGAAAAATCGATCTGTGTGCTGATGTAGAACTGCATGGTCTTATTTTTATCTTGGTTTTATGGAGATCATTGAAAGACATGCACCCCTACGTACTTTTAGAGTAAAGGGACGAGACACTCCTTGGTTTTCTGCTGAACTGTCCAGTCTCCTACATGAGAGAAACAAGGCCTGGGCAAAGGCTAGGAAATCAGGCTCAGAGGTAGAATGGCTGCGTTTTAGGCAGCTAAGAAATAGCTTCACTTCACAGGTCAAAAGTGCTAAGTCGAAGTATTATTTGTCAGTTACTACAGAAAACCTAAATAATCCTAGGAAATTTTGGAAAGCCATAAAATCGCTATCCACCGGTAAGATCCGAAATGAGCTACCTCCGTGCATTACCACAACATCTGGCTCTATATCGGACAGGGCTACTATGTTAAATTGTTTTAATGAGCATTTTGTGCCCTGCGGTTCT
This sequence comes from Trematomus bernacchii, assembly GCF_902827165.1. Taxonomy (NCBI): domain Eukaryota; kingdom Metazoa; phylum Chordata; class Actinopteri; order Perciformes; family Nototheniidae; genus Trematomus; species Trematomus bernacchii. Next base: position 7,824,912 of record NW_022987567.1, read on the forward strand.
ATGTTTGATTCTGTGACTAACTCTGCTTCTGTGAACACCCCAATCCGTGACTCTGAACAATGTGGTCTGGAAAACCCTTTCAGTTTTACTCCTTTTACTGTAAATGTTGTTCATGAAGCATTATCTAAGTTAGATCCTAAGAAACCGGCTGGCCCGGACAACGTAGAACCTTTCTTTTTAAAGATAGCTGCAGATTTTATTGCTCCACCTCTCACTACTCTTTTTAACCTCTCCCTCAGCACAAACACAATTCCTAAAGTATGGAAGTCAGCGTATGTCCTGCCACTACTAAAAGGAGGGGAGGCAACTGTTTTAAATAATTATAGGCCAATCTCGAAATTGTCAGTTCTGGCTAAGGTTCTTGAACGCCTAGTGAGTGAACAGGTAAAGGAGTTTTTATGTAACAATGACATCCTGTCTAAACATCAGTCAGGTTTCAGAAAGCAACATAGCACCATCACTGCCACAATGAAAGTGGTGAATGACATTACAAGTATTTTAGATAATAAGCAGAGTTGTGCAGCTCTATTTATTGACCTTTCCAAAGCGTTTGACACCGTCGATCATCGCATCTTAAAGCAGAGGCTACTCAGTATTGGCTTATCCAGCCATGCAGTGGGGTGGTTTGTGAACTACCTCTCTGAAAGGTCCCAATGTGTTCACTTTGATGGGCTGTCTTCTGAGTGGTTGAACATTGCTAATGGTGTTCCTCAAGGTTCTGTTTTAGGTCCACTTTTATTCTCCATCTACATCAATAGTTTAGGTGAAAATGTGGATGAAGATACTTTGCATTTTTATGCGGATGACACCGTGATGTACTGTGCAGGTCCCTCCATTAAGGAGGCGGTTGTTAAATTACAGGCTGTTTTTAACATTATTCAGACTCAGCTCTCTGAACTAAAGCTTCTTTTAAATGTTGAGAAAACCAAGGTAATGCTCTTTTCTAAAGCTAAAAAGACTCAAGAGACTGCTTTGGATATTGTGACTATGCAAGGACAAGTACTCCAAGTGGTTAGCTGTTATAAATACCTTGGTATCTGGCTTGATGATTGTCTTACTTTTAAACTTCAGGTCACTAATCTGCTTAAAAAGCTGAGGGTTAGACTAGGTTTCTTTTTCAGAAACAAGTCCTGTTTCTCTTTTGAAGCCAGAAAAAGGCTAGTCACTGTGACCTTTTTACCTGTGCTAGACTATGGTGATTTGATCTATATGAATGCACCTGCCCATTGCCTGGAAAGGTTAGATGCCGCCTATCACAGTGCTCTGAGATTTGTTACTAACTGTAAAGTACTTACTCATCACTGTACCCTGTATGCCAGGGCAGGTCTGTCTTCACTTACTGTACGGAGGCTCAGTCATTGGTACATATTCATATATAAAGCCATGCTGGGTAAACTACTGACTTATATATGCTCTTTGATCTCACGGAGAGTGGCAAGTAGCTATTGCCTGAGATCCCGGGATGTGTTTTTATTACATGTGCCAAGTGCTAGGACTGTTTTAGGTACTAAAGCTTTTATGTGCGCTGCTCCTCTGGCTTGGAACACCATGCAAAAAATATTGAAACTGAGCATTTTGATTCCCTTGCATCGTTTTAAAGCACGGCTGGATGAAATGTTATTGGATACCTGTAAATGTAAATAGGTTGCTAATGTATACCCCTGTAATTATGTTGTGATGTCCTTTTGTTTTCTGTTTGTTTTTATGTGTAACTAATGTACCGCAGGTCTCCCTTGAAAAAGAGATCGTTGATCTCAATGGAATTTTTTAACCTGGTTAAATAAAGGCTACAAACAAACAAATGTGGGTAAAGTCCAAGAGCTGATAGGCCACATTCACAGCACACACACATGCTGTTCAGATCACAGCTCACATAGTTTCAGCTCTCAGGAAGTGAAACTCAGACACTCGCTGCTACTGAGAGGGGAAATGGCGCAGAAAGGAGTTCAGCTGGACCGGGAAACCTTCTCTTGTTCGATCTGTCTGGATCTACTGAAGGATCCGGTGACTATTCCCTGTGGACACAGCTACTGCATGAAGTGTATTAAACACCACTGGGATGGAGAGTTAATCCACAGCTGCCCTCAGTGTAGGCAGAGCTTCACACCGAGGCCTGTCCTGCTGAAAAACACCATGTTAGCAGCTTTAGTGGAGGAGCTGAAGAAGACTGGACTCCAAGCTGCTCCTGCTGATCACTGCTATGCTGGAGCTGAAGATGTGGCCTGTGATGTCTGCACTGGGAGGAAACTGAGAGCCTGTAAGTCCTGTCTCGTGTGTCTTGTATCTTACTGTGAGAAACACCTCCAGCTTCATTATGACGTAGCTCAATTAAAGAAACACAAGCTGGTGGAGCCCTCCAAGAAGCTCCAGGAGAACATCTGCTCTCGTCACGACGAGGTGATGAAGCTGTTCTGCCGCACTGATCAGCAGTGTATCTGTTCTCTCTGCTCTGTGGACGAACACAAAGGCCACGACACAGTGTCAGCTGCAGCAGAGACGACTGAGAGGCAGAGAGAGCTGGAGGGGAGTCGACTAAACATCCAGCAGAGAATCCAGGACAGAGAGAAGGAGGTGAAGCTGCTTCAGCAGGAGGTGGAGGCCGTCAATGGCTCTGCTGATAAAGCAGTGGAGGACAGTGAGAAGATGTTCACTGAGCTGATCCGTCTCATGGAGAAAATAAACTCTGATGTGAAGCAGCAGGTCAGATCCCAGCAGAGGAGAGAAGTGAGTCGAGTCAGAGAGCTTCAGGAGAAGCTGGAGCAGGAGATCTCTGAGCTGAAGAGGAGAGACGCTGAGCTGAAGCTGCTGTCTCACACAGAGGATCACAACCAGTTTCTGCACAGCTACCCCTCACTGTCAGCCCTCAGTGAACCTACACACTCATCCAGCATCAACATCCGTCCTCTGACCTACTTTGAGGACGTGACGGTGGCCCTGTCAGCAATCAGAGACAAACTACAGGACGTTCTAAGAGAGGAATGGACAAACGTCTCACCGACTGAAGTGGATGTTTTACTGTCAGCAGCAGAGCCCACCACCAGAGCTGGGTTCTTACAATATTCACAGGAAGTCACTCTGGATCCAAACACAGCACACACACAGCTGTTATTATCTGAGGGGAGCAGAAAAGCAACAATCATGGGACCACAGCCTTATTCTAGTCACCCAGACAGATTCACTGGAGGTTATTCTCAGGTCCTGAGTAGAGAGAGTCTGACTGGACGTTGTTACTGGGAGGTGGAGTGGAGACAGGGAGGATTTTTTGTAGCAGGAGTTAATGTAGCAGTCACATACAAGAATATCATCAGAGCAGGGAATGAATGTCGATTTGGATTCAATGACAAATCTTGGTCCTTAGAGTGTAACCAAAACAGTTATACATTTCTTTACAACAGTATCCTCACTACCGTCTCAGGTCCTCGCTCCTCCAGAGTAGGAGTGTACCTGGATCACAGAGCAGGTGTTCTGTCCTTCTACAGCATCATCTCTGAAACCATGACTCTCCTCCACAGAGTGCAGACCACATTCACTCAGCCGCTACATGCTGGACTTTGGCTTTGTTATGGAGCCTCAGCTGAGTTTTGTAAACTGAAATAGCCTGAAGTCATTTGAGGAACTCTTCTATTCCTTAAACTCACCGTGTGTCCATCATTGTTGCTGAGAGTTGATTGCTCATGTCTTCACTGAACAGAGATCAGCTGTCAATCAAACATGATGGGATGTGCTTTAACATCTTCTCATGAGTTGTTCTGTGTCGTGTTCAATTATCATATAATCATTTAAAACATATAGTCTTATACTCTGATTGCCTTTTACTCTGTTCAATTGTATTTTTAGTCTTGTATGTGTTTAACATGATTTAAAAATGTGTTGAATATGGATATTGATGTATTTGTGTGTTGTTGTTTCTCTTGTAAAGTGAGTCTTTAGAGAGAAAGCACCAGAGCTTCTTTCATTGGAGATATTTGATTCTAAAGGTTTTTAATTTGTAACTAAGTCTAAATGTGTTGAATGCAGAAATGAAAGTTTGAATAATGCAACAAAACAAATCAAAAGAAAAGTCATAAAAAAGAAAAGCTAACAGGTCGAGTGCCACATTTACACGTCTGTATATATTTTAATCTTGTTAATAAAAGAACTAAGAGGACAAAAGTGAAAATCTCCGTCTCATGCTTTCTCTAACCCTTGTGTTGTGTTCGAAAGCTGTTACCGTTCATGGTGTTCGCGGGTACATTTTGACCCATGATTTATTTCAGTCCAAAACACACAAAAAAAATGACTATCATCCAATATTGTTTTAACTACATCATAACTAACTTATTATGCATTCATAACCGTACAATCCTGTTGTAATTTAATGTTATGGTCCAAAACACATTACACCACATATTGCACACGTGCATGTGTGAGTTCAGGTTCAAGTGTTAGTGCACATATTCTTTGAGAAAGGTGGAGTTCCCGTGGGGGGAGGGGGGCAGAGGGAGGGGAGACCAGGTGCATGTTGCGAACAATTATTGTTACAGTTGATGAAGGGGGTGGGGGAGGGGCGTCTAAAGTCAAAGATGAATCTTGATTGGGCCAAATTTGACCATGAGTGACCCACAACAATTCTGCTGGGTCTCCCCAGACCCCAACACCAAATTATACACTTTTTTTTTTAGAGACCTTCAGACTTGGCTAAAATGGTCCAAATCAGTTTTGTAGTGTTTATATATCTGTTGTGGAGGATATCATGAAGCCTCGTTCAGATACAAAAAAACTAGAGCGTAGTTATCAAAAAATTAAACTTGAAACGGGTCACGGGAGACCCGAACACAACATATATATAAATTATTTTTCTGAAACAAGATATTTTCATGTTTTTATATATATTTTATTTATTTGTAGGATTAAGAAAAATCAGATGAATTCAGATGTTACGTTATTTGTAGCTAATGTAGCTCTTTTAGTAAAGCCTGCTCATGTCTCGTCAGGTTGGTGTAGATTTCTCTCCATCTGCATGTGTTTGGGCACATTGCTGTTAATATGTTTCATCGCTTTTGAAGCTGCAGCACGTTACTCCTATAGGGCCTTTCTCATTTCTCTCATTTCCCCTCCTCGACTCCTCGACTCCTCGCTCCTCCGGTAGTGACCCGGAAATGGATTTCAGCCATGTTGAAGGACATCTCATTTCTCTAAATGCACTTGGAGGACCGAGGATGTGATGCTGTGAAAGTCATTTTGAGGTAATAACGTAAAAGAATATGTTAAACAATGTCTATATTTACTGAACAGTGCCTCATCACACACAATACCTGAACTCTGTGCGGATATAATAAATATATTGCAGACCCAGATTGTTTATGCCTTAATTTTTTGTATTTATTGTACTTTTTATTGCGACATGACATTGAGCTGAGTGGTGTCATTGTCAAGTGCTGCCTCTTTTGTATTTGTGGTAAGTGAATATAAATTAAAGGTTTAAACAATAGATGCAAAAGAAGCTTCTTTATCAATCGATTTTGATGTTGAAGTTAATAGAAGTCATCAGTCCTGCTATCCACATCCTTATTCAGTCAAATACTATGGAGGACGGAACATGACATAAGTATAAATAAATAAATGCATAAATAAATGTATGAATGAATAAATACATAACATTTGAGAATAAAACAGAACACACACTATTATAAAATCTTTAACATATTTCTACATTTAAAAATAAGGACAACAAAAATCATTTGCTCCCGACCCGGGGTACTACTTCCGGTCCGGATGCCTGAGTCACTTGTGTTTTTTTTTTAATTAGTTTTGTATCTGGTTTAATAATTTCATAATGCCCTGAGGTTTAATTAATTTAATAAACACTAATTTGATGTGCCCTTTTCCGATTGATTTGATAAATAATAATACAATTAAATAAAAAAAGAACGAACGAAACGTAACATCCGGTACGGTAGCCGGTTTGTCCAAAAAGTCACCTGACATGAACACGGAGCGAATTTCACAGTAGCTTCGTTGTATTTTTTTATATTCATGTATTTAATTTGGCACAATCTTCTTTGTCTCCTCACTTAAAGAACATTTGTTGGCATTTTCTTTGATGTAAATAAATAAACTTGTGTTCACTTTCACCCTGACTCTCTCAATGTTATTGGTTGTTGTGTGTTACTGTCTCCATTTCCCCTACACTTTAGTAGGGATGGAAAAGACACATGAATGCATAAAGAATGAAATAATCCAGTAATGCAATATATATGATTCTAAAAGGAGACATTACGCACAGTTAGTACTTTTACTTTTGGTACTTTAACTATTATTTTTATGCCAATACGTCTCAGTTTATGCTGCTATATACTTCTACTGCACTACATTTTAGAAGACAGTATTGTACTTTTTACTTCACTGCATTCATTTCACAGCTTTTACTAGTTAGATATAGATTAGTAGATCATTCAAAATATAAATCAATGATTAAATACACTTTGACAGATATTTATAGGATAAGATATCCAGCAGCAGGACATCAAGTTATTCAAATGATCTCTACATTTACTAACTGTGATCAAACACATCAATAATCATTATAGTAACCCAGTAACTCAATATATATATTCGATTCTGAAAAGGGCCATAATGCATAAGGAGTACTTTTACTTTTTGTACTTTAAGTATATTTTGATACCAATGCTTTTGTACTTTTACTTGTTACACAGTCTTTTTACCCCGTAGTATTTCTACTTTTGCTTTAGTAGAATATCTGAGTACTTCTTACACCACTGCCACCATGAGTGTGGAGCTGTGTGCTACAAAAGCCTGAAGTTAAAACACATATTTTACAGCTGAAGACTGTTTTCAAATGTAGAGCAGGTTGTGAGCGAGGCTCCGTTTGTAAATGAGGAAACAGGTCAGAGTGTCTGCTGCTCCTCCTGGAATGAGTCAGAGTTTGATAAGCCCCCCCTCTCCTTCCTGCTCTCAGACACAGCCAGCTCCACTCTGTACTTCCTGGTTCCTCCCCTTCAGATCCACACTGAGGAGGATGGGTGTAACCAACATGTGGGTAAAGAACAAGAGCTGATAGGCCACATTCACAGCACACACACATGCTGTTCAGATCACAGCTCACATAGTTTCAGCTCTCAGGAAGTGAAACTCAGACACTCGCTGCTACTGAGAGGGGAAATGGCGCAGAAAGGAGTTCAGCTGGACCGGGAAACCTTCTCTTGTTCCATCTGTCTGGATCTACTGAGGGATCCGGTGACCACTTCCTGTGGACACAGCTACTGCATGGACTGTATTAAACACCACTGGGATGGAGAGTTAATCCACAGCTGCCCTCAGTGTAGGCAGAGCTTCACACCGAGGCCTGTCCTGCTGAAAAACACCATGTTAGCAGCTTTAGTGGAGGAGCTGAAGAAGACTGGACTCCAAGCTGCTCCTGCTGATCTCTGCTATGCTGGAGCTGAAGATGTGGCCTGTGATGTCTGCACTGGGAGGAAACTGAGAGCCTGTAAGTCCTGCCTCGTGTGTCTTGTATCTTACTGTGAGAAACACCTCCAGTCTCATTATGACGTAGCTCAATTAAAGAAACACAAGCTGGTGGAGCCCTCCAAGAAGCTCCAGGAGAACATCTGCTCTCGTCACGACGAGGTGATGAAGCTGTTCTGCCGCACTGATCAGCAGTGTATCTGTTATATCTGCACTGTGGACGAACACAAAGGCCACGACACAGTGTCAGCTGCAGCAGAGAGGACTGAGAGGCAGAGAGAGCTGGAGGGGAGTCGACTAAACATCCAGCAGATAATCCAGGACAGAGAGAAGGAGGTGAAGCTGCTTCAGCAGGAGGTGGAGGCCGTCAATGGCTCTGCTGATAAAGCAGTGGAGGGCAGTGAGAAGATGTTCACTGAGCTGATCCGTCTCATGGAGAAAAGAAGCTCTGATGTGAAGCAGCAGGTCAGATCCCAGCAGAAGAGGGAAGTGAGTCGAGTCAAAGAGCTTCAGGAGAAGCTGGAGCAGGAGATCTCTGAGCTGAAGAGGAGAGACGCTGAGCTGAAGAGGAGAGATACTGAGCTGAAGCTGCTGTCTCACACAGAGGATCACAACCAGTTTCTGCACAGTTACCCCTCACTGTCAGCCCTCAGTGAACCTACACACTCATCCAGCATCAACATCCGTCCTCTGAGCTACTTTAAGGACGTGACGGCGGCCCTGTCAGCAGTCAGAGACAAACTACAGGACGTCCTGAGAGAGGAATGGACAAACGTCTCATCGACTGAAGTGGATGTTTTACTGTCAGCAGCAGAGCCCACCACCAGAGCTGGGTTCTTACAATATTCACAGAGAATCAAACTGGATCCAAACACAGCACACACATGGCTGTTATTATCTGAGGGGGGCAGAAAAGCAACATTCATGAAACAACAACAGTCTTATTCTAGTCACCCAGACAGATTCACTTATTTTGGTCAGGTCCTGAGAAGAGAGAGTCTGACTGGACGTTGTTACTGGGAGGTGGAGTGGAGAGGGGGAACAGTTTTTGTAGCAGTCGCATACAAGAATATCATCAGAGCAGGGGCTGAAAGTCGATTTGGATTCAATGACAAATCTTGGTCCTTAGAGTGTAACCAAAACAGTTATACATTTCATTACAACAGTATCCTCACTCCCGTCTCAGGTCCTCCGTCCTCCAGAGTAGGAGTGTACCTGGATCACAGAGCAGGTGTTCTGTCCTTCTACAGCGTCTCTGAAACCATGACTCTCCTCCACAGAGTGCAGACCACATTCACTCAGCCGCTACATGCTGGAGTTCGGCTTTATGATCATGGAGACATAGCTGAGTTTTGTAAACTGAAATAGCCTGAAGTCATTTGAGGAACTCTTCTGCTTCTTAAACTCACCGTGTCTCCATCATTGTTGCTGAGAGCTGATTGCTCATGTCTTCACTGCACAGAGATCAGCTGTCAATCAAACATTATGGGAGGTGCTTTAACATCTTCTCACGAGTTGTTCTGTGTCGTGTTAAATGATCATATAATCATTTAAAACATATAGTCTTATACTCTGATTGCCTTTTACTCTGTTCAATTGTATTTTTAGTCTTGTATGTGTTTAACAGAGACGTGTGTTCATGATTTAAAAATGTGTTGAATATGGATATTGATGTATTTGTGTGTTGTTTCTCTTGTAAAGTGAGTCTTTAGAGAGAAAGCACCAGAGCTTCTTTCATTGGAGATATTTTATTCTAAAGGTTTTTAATTTGTAACTAAGTCTAAATGTGTTGAATACATTTACATGTCTGTATATATTTTAATCTTGTTAATAAAAGAACTAAAAGGACAAAAGTGAAAATCTGTCTTTTGCTTTTTTAAATTATAAATATATATATAAATTATTTTTCTGAAACAAGTTATTTGCCAGAAGGGTTAAAGGTGGATTGTTAAATGAATAAGGACTTGTTAATGAATCATTGATCAGTTTCTCTTAAAGGAAATCACACAGACGTCAGCAGTCTGCTTCAGGACGTCCTTCTGAAATGTCACATGCATGCACCCTTGATGTGGACCATGTGCTTGATGCTAATTATTTGATTTAGGGGATGGGGCTCAATCCTAATCAGAACTTAATTATTACTTTTAAATGATTAGTTAAGATAAGGTTTGAACATAAAGAGTGAGAGTCTGCTTACGTTTTTTTGTTTCTTTGAGTATAATGCAGATTAGAGTCTGACCAATGCTAGTGTTTAGTTGGACTCAAGATTCATAGCAAGCTGGACTTTTTACAGTGTAAGAAAGAAGTCAAAGAATACATTTATTGAATCTTTGTCACTGCAGATCTTTGCGATGATGGATGCCAAGGCCAGTCAGGACTGCATCAAGGAGAGAGATGAAGGTAAAGTTGATCCATCATTGTGTTCAGGGGGTCAGTGAGAGCACCATAACAGGTTTCCAGCATTAAGGGAAACATAGGATAACTAGTGTATGAGCATCACTTTGAGTTCAGCTCTACTTCTTCTTGTGGGAGCTGCTGCATGCTGTGTTAGCATGAAAACATGTGTGTCTCCTGTTTGCCCACTGCAGCAGCTGAATCACCCCAATGTGATCAAATACCTGGACTCTTTCATTGAAGACAACGAGCTCAACATCGTTCTGGAGCTGGAGGATGCTGGAGATCTGTCCCAGATGATAAAGGTCAGATCACAGACTCACCTCAGATCAAACAAGAACAGTGACCCTAACTCAACTCATTTTACACGCAGCAACAAACGTACTTGTTAGATTTGATTACTAGTATTTTATCAAGATTCATTTTCATGATTCTACTCAAAATATATGAGATGAGAGCAACACTTTGTTTTGGCCTGGTTCCCATATGCTACACATAGCATCTTCAAGTCTATATATCAATATTCCAATTACTTGTATATAGACTAGTCTTGCACTATTTTTATTATATTCTATTTGTATTACTTGCACTATTGTATCTGTTTTATTGTGTTGCTCTGCTGGAGGAGTCTGTGACCTAAGAGAACTGTAGCTATGCACACATGACAATAAAAGCCTTGAATCTTGAATCTAGCATTGTCACTTTCTATGGACTAACATTGCTTCCTTTTTATCTTTAAAGTACTTCAAGAAGAAGAGGCGCCTCATCCCAGAGAGAACTATCTGGAAGTATTTTGTGCAGCTCTGCAGCGCCCTGGAGCACATGCACTCACGCAGAGTAATGCACCGTGGTAAGCAGCTACTGACCCATTTACTCACCCTCGTCACATTTCATAAAAGAGTGGTGCAGGAATGAGTCTTCCAACCCGTAAAGGAGGTAGCATTTGAACACTTCTGGTTGAAGGACGGCCTCACCTTAGTATGTTTCTGACAGGACAAGAAACCAACAGCACTATTTATGGTTCTTTAATTGCACTTGCATTGATCTCCTTTGTTACGCTGCCCCCTGGTGGAGAGCCTTAGACACTGAGGGGTCAGACTTATATTTGCCGCAATAAATGTACAAGCTGCTCGAATGAAAGCCATCAGAAAACCTCATTATGGATCATCAGCAATTGCATATTGGTATCGGCGGCTAAAAACGTGTGTGTGTGTGTGTGTGTGTGTGTGTGTGTGTGTGTGTGTGTGTGTGTGTGTGTGTGTGTGTGTGTGTGTGTGTGTGTGTGTGTGTGTGTGTGTGTGTGTGTGTGTGTGTGTGTGTGTGTGTGTGTGTGTGTGTGTGTGTGTGTGTGTGTGTGTGTGTGTGTGTGTGTGTGTGTTTAAGAAAAATCAGATGAAACCAGAGCTGAAAAAGGTGAACTTGTACAATCTGAAAAAGGCATCTCTTGCTAAGATCAATAATGGAGCCTGAGGCTGGTGAGCCGTTTCTCCAGCAGCAGCAGTTTGATGTCAGACCGGTCCGACCGGAACAGGAAGGAACTCCTGCGTCACGTTGTAAACCTTAAAGTCACGCAGGGAACATTGAGCTTCTGTGGGTTTGTTTTGAGTCTAATGTAAGAGTATAAAGCGAGGTGTGTGTGTGTGTGTGTGTGTGTGTGTGTGTGTGTGTGTGTGTGTGTGTGTGTGTGTGTGTGTGTGTGTGTGTGTGAAACTCACCTTGTGGGCTACACTCAAAACACTACAACAAATCAGCTGGTCAAATAGTTTAATCCTACAAGGCAAGGCAAGTTTATTTATATAGCACCTTTCAACACAAGGCAATTCAAAGTGCTTTACAAAAATGGAAGACATTATGAAAATGGCATTTAAAATCAGTCATTAAAAAGAAAAGATAATAAAATAAACATTAAAAGAAAAAATACATGGATAAAAGTTAAAAGTTACAGTGCAGTTTAAGATGTGAATAGTTCAATTAAAAGCAGCGGCAAAAAGAAAAGTCTTCAGCCTGGATTTAAAAGTAGTAAGAGTTGCAGCGGACCTGCAGGTTTCTGGGAGTTTGTTCCAGATATTTGGAGCATAATAACTGAATGCTGCTTCTCCTACAGACGGTGTATGTAAAGGAACTTAATAGGTGGATGCATTATTTGTAGAAAAGTGACTTTGTACCACTCACTCTAATTGGGGCAGATTTGTTTCTGCAGAAATATAAACACATTTCAAACACATTAAGAAGGCAAATCATTCCACAAATTGACTCTTGACAAGGCACACGTGTTAATTGAAAACCGGGGGCGACCTCATGAAGCTGACTGAGAGAAGCCAAGAGTGTGCAAAGCGTTCATCGAGGCAAAAGGGGGCTACTTTGAAGAATAGAAAATAAAAATAATATTCTGGATTTTTTTAACACTTTTTTTGTTAATTAGATAATTCCATATGTGTTCTTTCATAGTTTTGATGTCTTCAGTATTAATCTTCTTTAAAGTAGAAATCAATAAACATTAACAAAAACCATTGAATGAGAAGGTGTGTCCAAACGTTTGACTGGTACTGTATGAAGCTATTGTAGACTATACACCAGGCCCGCCCAGTTTACTCATTGGCCCGCCCTGAGAAAGCTTCGGTGTAATTTGTGTGTGTGTGTGTGTGTGTGTGTGTGTGTGTGTGTGTGTGTGTGTGTGTGTGTGTGTGTGTGTGTGTGTGTGTGTGTGTGTGTGTGTGTGTGTGTGTGTGTGTGTGTGTGTGTGTGTGTGTGTTGTGTGTGTGTGTGTGTGTGTGTGTGTCAGATATAAAGCCAGCCAACGTGTTCATCACAGCCACAGGTGAGGTGAAGCTGGGTGACCTGGGATTAGGACGCTTCTTCAGCTCCAAAACCACGGCGGCACACTCCTTAGGTAAGGAACGGACAGAACATGTAAATACAGAACATGCATGCATACATATTCATATACATGGATTCGATACAGAATACATTTAAAAAACAGCATTAAATCTGTGTGTTTTCTGTGATCGTCTCACAGCAATGATCAATTGATTTTCTGAACATCTTAACTCTCTTTCTCCCAGTGGGGACTCCTTACTACATGTCGCCGGAGAGGATCCACGAGAACGGATACAATTTTAAGTCTGATATCTGGTCTCTGGGATGTCTTCTGTATGAGGTAAGCTCACATACACTGTTACTTGTTTTTTTTAAGATTTGTACACCTTTTCCAACGTGATATTCAAGCACTTTGAACCCTAACCCTTTTACACTACAGCTGAGGTTAATACATATTCACATATAGTACGTATGGCCTGCTTTAGACGATGATGGAAAGGGAGCTCTTCAGGTATAATGAAATGTAGTGGGCCTAGCATCAGTCCCAGGAAAGTCACAATACATGCAGGGCAGCTTGCAGTCTTCAAGCTCCTTTTCAATCCCCCAAAGAGTGGACGTCTGCGCTCTGTCAGCAGCGACTGATCTATCACCTCTTCTTCATCGTGTTGGTTTAAAGTCTTCATCAGGAATGTCTCTCATCCAGCCTGTCTTCCACTTGTTTCTGCAGATGGCAGCGCTGCAGAGTCCGTTTTATGGGGACAAGATGAACCTGCTCTCCCTCTGCCAGAAGATCGAGAAGTGTGATTACCCCCCCCTCCCTCCGGACCATCACTCTGAGAAGGTAGATGAGGAATCATTAATACAGACAACAAATGCAATTTCTCCTCCTTGATCAAATGTTACTTGGCTGTAGGAAATGAATGAACCTAAAGGACCGATTACCACATTGTTGTTGTGTCTTTTCGTGGGATTTGTTGACCAAGAAACTGCAGAATATCCGTCTCCTTTAAGCTAATGAAGCCCTTCTTTCCTACAGCTGAGGGAGCTGGTCAGCATGTGCATCAACCCGGAGCCAGACCAGCGGCCGGACATCGTCTTCGTGCTGCAGATCGCCAAACAGATGCACGTTTGGACCTCCAGCACCTGAGCCCCCCCCCCCCCCTCCTTCTTCTCAATCTGAGGACTGTCTCATGTGCACAGGAGCACCATGGCAGCTTCACCCCCTCTCCTCTCCTGTCATGGAGGATGTGAAGAGCCCAGTAGTGGTGCAGCACTCGTTCAAAGTGGACTTTTCTGAAAGCAAAGGAGACTTTTCTGCAGCTCAGGATGAAGAGCTGTCTCAGTCTGATCAGATTTCTTCGAGGGTGCATTCCATACAGACGGGGACTTTGAGTATTGATCGTCTGTCGTTGTAATCTATTTTATATTGTCAATTTAAGTACATTCTGTAGGGGTCAAATGAGCCATCGGTAACTGTGTATTAGCCATTACTGAGTCACATTTGTGATTTGTCTTCACATTTGTCGTTTACATGCAGTGTGTATTAGCCCAGTGTGACTGCTTCCTTATTATATCACTTCTCTGGGCCTGGTCTTGTTCAAATATATTTTATTTATTTTCATGAAAACCTTCAGGATTTATTTTCATAGATCTGAGATTTAAGTAAGAATTGTGATTTATTACTCAAAAGAAAAAATCAGTATTGGGACTGATCAAATCTTTGTTCAGCCAGCGATACCTGTCACGGGGCTTGGTGTGTTTATTTGGTTGGGGCTCGATGTCCACATAATCACTGACTGGGCGGCCATTGGGTTCAGATAAGAGATAAGATAGAACTTTATTGATCTCAATTTGGGACATTGTTGTGTTGCAGCAGCATAAAAGACATGGCATACAATACAAATGAAAAAAGACTAGAAATAAACAAGAAAGTAGAAAATATACATGTTGAATTTACAAATGAACAATAACAAAAGCCAAATATAAAGCAAGTTATTATATATACATAAGTATGTGAGGGATGGATTGTTGTTGCTTTTCTTTGTCCACAGGCATCTTCATCTGCCTCTTCTTCACTCATAGCAGTGTCCTCTGATTCCATCTCAAATCACTTTCTCCTTTTTGGATCACATCCTGCACACTGAATCCAGGACCTCTCTTTGCTGCTGGCATTCTGAAATGGAAAAAGTCATTAATAAATATGTATCAATAATACATATGCTTATTATATTGTAATAGATTACCTGAAGGAATAGATAGGCAGGTTGAACAAGTGTTCATTCTGTCTGGCTTAGCCTATTATCACACTAAAAGGAATGCCTGCACCCACACATGCAGGTAAACCAGTTCAACAAGTCACACAATGCTGTCTGGATAATGCTAACAGGCTAATTATCATACTAAAAGGGATACATCCAAATGTCCCAAAACATGTCAGAAAGAACTGTTTCTGCCAGAACCAGGGAAGAGTTAAATGTATTTTTGTAACTAATTAACTGATAAGATACAAGTAGAGTTTATAATATAGCTACAGATATAATTTCACATACTGCTATCAGAAATAATGTATTAATTTATTCAATTCTGGTGTTAATTCAACATCTTAACAGAGGACACATTTAGAACTTAGTTATAGTGAATTATCAAAGACATTCTATTTTTCTATTAGTGTTTTATTTCCATATAAGAAGGTAGCCAGGGCCGGTCATTAAAGGAGGCGATCCAGGAAGCCTTCGCTCTCTCAGACCTGCTGCTGACTCCAGAGCCTCTTTGTGGTCTCTGAGAGATTTGGTCATTATTCTGTCTTCTTGTTTTTAGTATTGTTAAATGTGTGTGTGGTGGGAAGTGGAGGATTTGGGTAAGTTTGGGGTACCCTCTACCTCTCCTCACGTAGGTAAACTCTGATAGACACACTAGGTTAGTAGATTGTTGCACCCTGTAGTTGTTTTGTCTCCTTGTTAGTAGAACAGATAGTGAGGGCTTTTTGTTTGAGTTTTGTTATATTCATTTATTTAATTTGGCACAATCTTCTTTGTCTCCTCACTTAAAGAACATTTGTTGGCATTTTCTTTGGTGTAAATAAATAAACTTGTGTTCACTTTCACCCTGACTGTTGTGTGTTACTGTCTCCATTTCCCCTACACTTTATTAGGGATGGAAAAGACACATGAATGCATGAAGAATGAAATAATCCAGTAATGCAATATATATGATTCTAAAATGAGACATTACGCACAGTAAGCACTTTTACTTTTGGTACTTTAACTATTTTTTTGATGCCAATACGTCTCAGTTTATGCTGCTATATACTTCTACTGCACTACATTTTAGAAGACAGTATTGTACTTTTTACTTCACTGCATTCATTTCACAGCTTTTACTAGTTAGATATAGATTAGTAGATCATTCAAAATATAAATCAATGATTAAATACACTTTGACAGATATTTATAGGATAAGATATCCAGCAGCAGGACATCAAGTTATTCAAATGATCTCTACATTTACTAACTGTGATAAAACACATCAATAATCATTATAGTAACCCAGTAACTCAATATATATATACGATTCTGAAAAGGGCCATAATGCATAAGGAGTACTTTTAGTTTTGGTCCTTTAAGTATATTTTGATACCAATGCTTTTGTACTTTTACTTGTAACAGAGTATTTTTACCCCGTAGTATTTCTACTTTTGCTTTAGTAGAATATCTGAGTACTTCTTACACCACTGCCACCATGAGTGTGGAGCTGTGTGCTACAAAAGCCTGAAGTTAAAACACATATTTTACAACTGAAGACTGTTTTCAAATGTAGAGCAGGTTGTGAGCGAGGCTCAGTTTGTAAATGAGGAAACAGGTCAGAGTGTCTGCTCCTCCTCCTGGAATGAGTCAGAGTTTGATAAGCCCTCCCTCTTCTTCCTGCTCTCAGACACAGCCAGCTCCACTCTGTACTTCCTGGTTCCTCCCCTTCAGATCCACACTGAGGAGGAGGGGTGTAACCAACATGTGGGTAAAGCACAAGAGCTGATAGGCCACATTCACAGCACACACACATGCTGTTCAGATCACAGCTCACATAGTTTCAGCTCTCAGGAAGTGAAACTCAGACACTCGCTGCTACTGAGAGGTGAAATGGCGCAGAAAGGAGTTCAGCTGGACCGGGAATTCTTATCTTGTTCGATCTGTCTGGATCTACTGAAGGATCCGGTGACCACTATCTGTGGACACAGCTACTGCATGAAGTGTATTAAAGGCTTCTGGGACGGAGAGGATGAGAAGAAGATCCACAGCTGCCCTCAGTGTAGGCAGAGCTTCACACCGAGGCCTGTCCTGCTGAAAAGCACCATGTTAGCAGCTTTAGTGGAGGAGCTGAAGAAGACTGGACTCCAAGCTGCTCCTGCTGATCTCTGCTATGCTGGAGCTGAAGATGTGGCCTGTGATGTCTGCACTGGGAGGAAACTGAGAGCCTGTAAGTCCTGCCTCGTGTGTCTTGTATCTTACTGTGAGAAACACCTCCAGCTTCATTATGACGTAGCTCAATTAAAGAAACACAAGCTGGTGGAGCCCTCCAAGAAGCTCCAGGAGAACATCTGCTCTCGTCACGACGAGGTGATGAAGCTGTTCTGCCGCACTGATCAGCAGTGTATCTGTTATATCTGCTCTGTGGACGAACACAAAGGCCACGACACGGTGTCAGCTGCAGCAGAGAGGACTGAGAGGCAGAGAGAGCTGGAGGGGAGTCGACTAAACATCCAGCAGAGAATCCAGGACAGAGAGAAGGAGGTGAAGCTGCTTCAGCAGGAGGTGGAGGGCCGTCAATGGCTCTGCTGATAAAGCAGTGGAGGACAGTGAGAAGATGTTCACTGAGCTGATCCGTCTCATGGAGAAAAGAAGCTCTGATGTGAAGCAGGAGGTCAGATCCCAGCAGAAGAGAGAAGTGAGTCGAGTCAAAGAGCTTCAGGAGAAGCTGGAGCAGGAGATCTCTGAGCTGAAGAGGAGAGACGCTGAGCTGAAGCTGCTGTCTCACACAGAGGATCACAACCAGTTTCTGCACAGCTACCCCTCACTGCCAGCCCTCAGTGAACCTACACACTCATCCAGCATCAACATCCGTCCTCTGAGCTACTTTGAGGACGTGACGGCGGCCCTGTCAGCAGTCAGAGACAAACTACAGGACGTCCTGAGAGAGGAATGGACAAACGTCTCACCGACTGAAGTGGATGTTTTACTGTCAGCAGCAGAGCCCACCACCAGAGCTGGGTTCTTACAATATTCACAGGAAGTCACTCTGGATCCAAACACAGCAGAGACAAATCTGTTATTATCTGAGGGGAGCAGAAAAGCAACACACATGGGACAACCACAGTCTTATTCCCACCCAGACAGATTCACTGGATGTCCTCAGGTCCTGAGTAGAGAGAGTCTGACTGGACGTTGTTACTGGGAGGTGGAGTGGAGAGGGGGAAGAGTTTTTGGGGGAGGAGTTCATGTAGCTGTCGCATACAAGAATATCAGCAGAGCAGGGAATGAATGTGGATTTGGATTCAATGACAAATCTTGGTCCTTAGATTGTGACCAAAACAGTTATACATTTCGTTACAACAGTATCAGCACTCCCGTCTCAGGTCCTCTGTCCTCCAGAGTAGGAGTGTACCTGGATCACAGAGCAGGTGTTCTGTCCTTCTACAGCATCGTCTCTGAAACCATGACTCTCCTCCACAGAGTGCAGACCACATTCACTCAGCCGCTACATGCTGGACTTTGGCTTTATCATGGAGTTTGGGTGTTTGATTATGGAGACACAGCTGAGTTTTGTAAACTGAAATAGCCTGAAGTCATTTGAGGAACTCTTCTACTTCTTAAACTCACCGTGTGTCCATCATTGTTGCTGAGAGCTGATTGCTCATGTCTTCACTGCACAGAGATCAGCTGTCAATCAAACATAATGGGATGTGCTTTAACATCTTCTCACGAGTTGTTCTGTGTCGTGTGAAATTATCATATAATCATTTAAAACATATAGTCTTATACTCTGATTGCCTTTTACTCTGTTCAATTGTATTTGTAGTCTTGCATGTGTTTAACAGAGACGTGTGTTCATGATTTAAAAATGTGTTGAATATGGATATGGATGTATTAAGTCTAAATGTGTTGAATGCATAAATGAAAGTTTGAATAATGCAACAAAACAAATTAAAAGAAAAGTCATAATAAAGTAAAGCCAACAGGTCGAGTGCCACATGTCTGTATATTTTGTAATGTTGGGGTTTTTCTTGTTAATAAAAGAACTAAAAGGACAAAAGTGAAAATCTCAGTCTTTTGCTTTTTTAAATTATAAATATATAAATTATTTTTCTGAAACAAGATATTTTCCTGTTTATATACATATTTTATTTATTTGTAGGATTAAGAAAAATCAGATGAAACCAGAGCTGAAAAAGGTGAACTTGTACAATCTGAAAAAGGCATCTCTTGCTCAGATCAATAATGGAGCCTGAGGCTGGTGAGCCGTTTCTCCAGCAGCAGCAGTTTGATGTCAGACCGGTCCGACCGGAACAGGAAGGAACTCCTGCGTCACGTTGGAAACCTTAAAGTCACACAGGGAACATTGAGCTTCTGTTCTTCTGTGGGTTTGTTTTGAGTCTAATGTAAGAGTATAAAGCGAGGTGTGTGTGTGTGTGTGTGTGTGTGTGTGTGTGTGTGTGTGTGTGTGTGTGTGTGTGTGTGTGTGTGTGTGTGTGTGTGTGTGTGTGTGTGTGTGTGTGTGTGTGTGTGTGTGTGTGTGTGTGTGTGTGTGTGTGTGTGTGTGTGTGTGTGTGTGTGTGTGTGTGTGTGTGTGTGTGTGTGTGTGTGTGTGTGTGTGTGTGTGTGTGTTTACAGCTAAATCGCCAAAAGACAAAAACAAATATAGTTAACTAAGGTAGGCTACTAGCTAATGGATAAGTTAGCTCAAGGTTTAGCTAAGGCAATTTATCATGGGCATACAGGCTAATGAACTGTACTTAAGGGGATACACCGATACAATAAAGGTGAATACAGTAGAATGTGTATCTAATAACGTCATCACAATCGCCAAATTGATATGCAAATTAGGCGTTAACTAGGCCTAATTTAAAATGCGCTAATTTGCATGCAGTTACCAAGGCATTGCAGGTGAAAAGGATAAAACTAAAAACAAACCAAAAAACATATCACCTCACAACTTTCCCAGATAGTTACTTACGATAAGTCAGTATTTTCCCCTGAAATGTAATGTTTAAATGTAGATTAACTTTAAATCGATAGATGAATTTAGACATGGTAGTAAAACGAACACCATTTATATGTGTTTTTTTTACGTTTTCTTTCCATTAGAGTGAAAGCAAAATAGACCAAAATAAAGTATGACAAAAGGATCTTTGTGCCTGTAATGTCCTCAAACAGTAACTTCATAATTTTGATTGTTGGCTGCTCATTTAATAACTATTAATTGTACTAGTTTGTTGTCTGCTCTTGTGCGTAGTGAATACTAAAGAAGACCATTGTCTCTGTGTTAGCTGATTATTTTGTAGAAGTCTGTTGAGTATTAAACAATTGCGTGAGTGTGAAGGTATTAAAATAAATTGGTCAGTAAGTCAGAGATGTGCAACTATATTTAACTTTTTGTATTACATTTTTTTGTTATAAATGATTATGGGAAGTGCCCTTTTTCTCACTTGAGCTCCCGCCCCCCAAAATGTCTGTGCACGTCCCTGACACAAACACACAAACACACAAACACACACACACACATTGAAATGTTACGGCAAAGCTGATAAAATCATTGCAGGCTGTAGTGAAATGTACACTACGTCAGGTACACATTCCTTCCTGTGTTTAAATATTGACTTTACAATAAGAACAAAATATCAAGTTTTTCAGCTGCTGATACCAATATGTAATTGTTGATGATTCATAGTGAGGTTTTTCTGATGGCTTTCTTTAGAGCAGCTTGTTCATTTATTTCAGTAAATATAAGTGTGACCCCTCAGTGTCTAAGGCTCTCCACCAGGGGGCAGCGTAACAAAGGAGATAAATGCAAGTGCGATTAAAGAACCACAAATAGTGGAGTTGGTTTCTTCTGCTGTCGGAAACATACTGTACTAAAGTGTGTCTGTGGCTGTGAGGGAGTGCGGCCGTCTTTCAACCAGAAGTCTTAAAGGTCCCCTATTATACTGTTTTTCATCAATATATTACAGGTCTCAGATATATCCAGAACCTGTCTCTGATTGGCTGAACACCAAACAGATCATTGCAGCATCCCATAATCCCCTCTGTTTCAGCCCTGTTTCAAAAGTGCTGATTCTCTGTCTGTTACTTTAGATGAAAATAAGGAGCCCCTCCCCACGCCCCTCAAGTGAATCAGGCATCCGGTTGTTATTATACATCCATGGCTGCACCTCACTTCTGTAAATTCAATCCTTGCGTCCCTCACTTGCATCTTTACTCTTTATACGGCTTTGGGAGTAACGTGCTGCAGCTTCAAAAACGATGAAACATATTAACAGCAATGTGCCCAAACACATGCAGATGAAGAGAAATCTACACCAACCTGACGAGACATGAGCAGGCTTTACTAAAAGAGCTACATTAGCTACAAATAACGTAACATCTGAATTCATCTGATTTTTCTTAATCCTACAAATAAATAAAATATATATAAAAACATGAAAATATCTTGTTTCAGACAAATAATATATGTTGTGTTCGGGTCTCCCGTGACCCGTTTCAAGTTTAATTTTTTAATTACTACGCTCTAGTTTTTTGTATCTGAACAAGGCTTCATGATATCCTCCACAACAGATATATAAACACTACAAAACTGATTAAGACAATTTTAGCCAAGTCTGAAGGTCTCTACAAAAAAAAGTGTATAATTTGGTGTTGGGGTCTGGGGAGACCCAGCAGAATTGTTGTGGGTCACTCGGGGTCAAATGTGGCCCAATCAAAATTCATCTTTGACTTTAGACGTAAGAAACTCCAACATCTACAGAATGTGGAGGAAATCCTTCAGAGAAACTGATCAATGATTCATGGACAAAGTTTGCCTTTTGTTATGTTTAATAAAGTAATAAAGAAAGTAAATAAACGAGTGAAATCCATCTCAAATGAGGGGGGGGGGTGCTAGTGACTTAACCGAGCGGCCCACATCGTCCGACCGGCCCACTTCAGTACCGGCCCATCGGGATTCGTCCCGAACGTCCCGATGGCCAGTCCGCCCCTGGCCGTGTCTCAATTCAGGGGTTTCATCCTTCGAAGGGTGCATTCGTAGACCGCACACGTCACTCCCACCGAAAGAAGGCAGTCCCAATTTAAAAAAAAGAAGAGACTCCTCCGAATGCGGCCCACGAATGCAGCCTACTTTTCCCCAATTTGAAGGATACATCTGATGTACACTCCGCGGCCTACCATATCCCAGGGTGCAATGCGCGCAGGGAAGAGTGAGTTTTTTTCAAATGAAATGGCTTCCGGTCTCCCCAGCAGAGTGGATTTAAAAGCAGCAGCAAGCGGAGGAATCACTAATAAATGTGAGTATTGGGTTTTGACTTACTTTAAATTAACTAATGTCACACACGTCAAACCCAAGGGGCATTAAAACGTTAAATAATACGGATAAATATGTGACGCTAACTAGCTAGCTGGACGTACTGCACTGTTGTTTACACTTATTTTTAATTGAATTCAGAAGTTGACTAAAGTCATACAGAGATCTTGGCTCTGTTATAGATACGTTATAATGTATATTACATGAATAGACCAAAGTGAAAACATTTAGACCGGTATAGCCTACAGTACGGTGGGATTTATAAAATGCTACCCTGACGTGTTGCAATGTTTTACTGTTTATTACATTTTGGGACAACATTACAACCTTTGTGTTGAGCTCATGCTGCTTTGAGGTAGGGCTAAAAGAAAAGCCTATTTTAAATATTTCCACCAGATTTAATCATCTTTTATTTAGGTTAAAGTTTATTTAATGTATCCTAATCCCATAATAATAAGACAATCACAAATAGACAGCAGCCTTTTGCTTGATGTTAGTTTGTGCCGTGCTGTCAAAGGGATGCACGTGTGACTGTCATTTCATCTCTTTAGTTTTTTAAAAACCAGAACAGTACATAATTTTAAATGATCCTTTAGGGATTGTTTGTCTGAAATGCTTAGAGTTACATTTTGCAATAATACTTCTGCAATCCTGTGTTTAATATGATTAATTCACTTTTTTCTTTTTCTCTTGTTTTTCTCTGTAATTCGTAAAATTCTGGAGAAATGGATCTGCTGGAGAAGGACCTCTAATCTGAAGAGTGCACAGCGGATCATCAGGACAGAGCTGGCATCCACCTGGACCCCCTGTGGTGCTGGAGAAGGACCCCTAATCTGAAGAGTGCACAGCGGATCATCAGGACAGAGCTGCCATCCACCTGGACCCCCCGAGATGCTGGAGAAGGACCCCTAACCCCAGCGGATCATCAGGACAGAGCTGCCATCCACCTGGACCCCCCGAGGTGCTGGAGAAGGACCCCTAACCCCAGCGGATCATCAGGACAGAGCTGCAATCCACCTGGACCCCCCGTGGTGCTGGAGAAGGACCCCTAACCCCAGCGGATCATCAGGACAGAGCTGCCATCCACCTGGACCCCCCGAGGTGCTGGAGAAGGACCCCTAACCCCAGCGGATCATCAGGACAGAGCTGCCATCCACCTGGACCCCCCGTGGTGCTGGAGAAGGACCCCTAACCCCAGCGGATCATCAGGACAGAGCTGCCATCCACCTGGACCCCCCGAGGTGCTGGAGAAGGACCCCTAACCCCAGCGGATCATCAGGACAGAGCTGCCATCCACCTGGACCCCCCGTGGTGCTGGAGAAGGACCCCTAACCCCAGCGGATCATCAGGACAGAGCTGCCATCCACCTGGACCCCCCGAGGTGCTGGAGAAGGACCCCTAACCCCAGCGGATCATCAGGACAGAGCTGCCATCCACCTGGACCCCCCGTGGTGCTGGAGAAGGACCCCTAACCCCAGCGGATCATCAGGACAGAGCTGCCATCCACCTGGACCCCCCGTGGTGCTGGAGAAAGCAAAACGGCGATCAGGAACATCCTCCACCCAGACCTCTGCTTACTGCCGTCCTACAGACTTGTGTCTTAGTTTCAGAATTAGATTTTGTATGTGTCCTTTCTTTTAATAGATATGTAACGATTATAGCTTGAGTCTGTCTGATTCCCCAAACAACTGCTTCTATATACTTGCTGCACATATAATACAAATAAACAACTCCATAAACACACTTTTGCTGATATTTGTGTTACTGCTGATGATGTTAAATAACATGATTGATTTCCTCTGTCTCAATGATGAAAGTTATAATAATAGAAGACATGAAGCTGCAGAGAGAGGATGGATATATTCTTACCTCTACTTTGTGATAAGATGAAAATACAATATTACATTGTAAATGTTAAACACATTGTTTATTTCATTTACTGAGGTTTTAACCATTATTTCCAACATGTGTACATAAGCAGTGGAATAATAGGATATCTCTAGGTCATTCAACTGTCTTCAGTTTAATTTTATTAATAAAAAAAATAGGTCAAAGAAAATGTTTAATTGTGTATTTCAGCAGAGCGGGGGGTCACGGTGCTGCTGGACCTGGAGGTGCTGACCTGGGGTCAGTGGGACATCATCTGGGCAGGTTTAGGGGAAGAAGGAGAATATAAACTGTTATGATCACAGCTATTAAGATTAGAACACTAATATTGTTAAGAATCAATCTATACAACATGCTTTTGTTCATTTAAAAAACATATTGTTTTATTAGTACAGAAAAATTAAGACTTATTTTAAATATGAAATAATATGATTAAATTACATCAGCTATATATCATTTACTTGTTAACTTACTAATGTAACATTACTGGGGGCTAAAGGAACAGCTTCATCTTATTTACCTGGCCATGGTCCTCTTTAATTCATCGCCGACGGTGATCTCCAAAAAATGTAAAAGTAAAAGTAAAGTTTCTGGATCCTTTTCAGCTGAGTTAGCTTGTAAGCTAATTTGCTAGCAGGCTGCTGGAGCAGCGCAACCGAACAGCGCGTATCACGTGACGTAAATACGAAGCCCTCCGTAGGCTAGACCGTCTCATTTCGTAGGCCGCTCGGTCCAGCCTACCCGGTCTACGTAGGCTGGGTCCTCCGTGGACCACGTAGGCTGCGTACTCCGAAGGGTGCAGCCCCTGAATTGATTTTTTTTTAAATTGCATTTATTCACAGTTCAGTTTGAAATGCTGTAGTGACTTGTATTGAACCACTTAAATATTTATAATTAATGCTACTGAAAAGGTGCTATTAATGACCAGAAACACATTATCAACAGTTGTTATATCCCACATGCAGTTCACTGTAAAGCCACTTGGTGGAGGTGTTGGTTCATAAAACATGAACAGTTTTAAGAAAGAAAAAAACAAAGACCAGTTCTGAGAATACAAATATATACTGAATACTGAAATAAATAATATTTTCCACACTGAAGATTATGGAGGTATTGATCAGTCTTCTCATATTTTTAAGCCTCGATTTCTCCTTCCCTCTAATCAAATGGACCCCCCGGGTCCATTTGATTCTATATGTCAAGAGCCCCACCAAAGAAAAAGGCCACCAGCCGCAACTGCTGAAGTCATTTGAGGAACTCTTCTACTTCTTAAACTCACCGTGTGTCCATCATTGTTGCTGAGAGC
Source organism: Trematomus bernacchii (assembly GCF_902827165.1). Classification (NCBI taxonomy): domain Eukaryota; kingdom Metazoa; phylum Chordata; class Actinopteri; order Perciformes; family Nototheniidae; genus Trematomus; species Trematomus bernacchii. The sequence goes on from NW_022987567.1 coordinate 7,850,347, forward strand.
TGATTGCTCATGTCTTCACTGCACAGAGATCAGCTGTCAATCAAACATGATGGGAGGTGCTTTAACATCTTCTCATGAGTTGTTCTGTGTCGTGTTAAATGATCATATAATCATTTAAAACATATAGTCTTATACTCTGATTGCCTTTTACTCTGTTCAATTGTATTTGTAGTCTTGTATGTGTTTAACAGAGACGTGTGTTCATGATTTAAAAATGTGTTGAATATGGATATGGATGTATTTGTGTGTCGTTGTTTCTCTTGTAAAGTGAGTCTTTAGAGAGAAAGCACCAGAGCTTCTTTCATTGGAGATATTTGATTCTAAAGGTTTTTAATTTGTAACTAAGTCTAAATGTGTTGAATGCATAAATGAAAGTTTGAATAATGCAACACAAAACAAATAAAAGAAAAGTCATAAAAAAGAAAAGCTAACAGGTCGAGTGCCACATTTACACGTCTGTATATATTTTAATCTTGTTAATAAAAGAAATAAGAGGACAAAAGTGAAAATCTCCGTCTCATGCTTTCTCTAACCCTTGTGTTGTGTTCGAAAGCTGTTACCGTTCATGGTGTTCGCGGGTACATTTTGACCCATGATTTATCTCAGTCCAAAACACAAAAAAGAAATGACTATCATCCAATATTGTTTTAACTACAACATAACTAACTTATTATGCATTCATAACCGTACAATCCTGTTGTAATTTAATGTTATGGCCCAAAACACATTACACCACATATTGCACACGTGCATGTGTGAGTTCAGGTTCAAGTGTTAGTGTACGTATTCTTTGAGAAAGGTGGAGTTCCCGTGGGGGGGGGCAGAGGGAGGGGAGACCAGGTGAATGTTGCGAACAATTATTGTTACAGTGGAAGAAGGGGGTGGGGGAGGGGCGTCTAAAGTCAAAGATGAATTTTGATTGGGTCAAATTTGAACCCGAGTGACCCACAACAATTATGTTGGGTCTCCCCAGACCCCAACACCAAATTATACACTTTTCTTTTTAGAGACCTTCAGACTTGGCTAAAATTGTCCAAATCAGTTTTGTAGTGTTTATATATCTCTCGGCCATAGCCTCTTGACAGTCCTAATGTCAGAAATTATAAGAGTCGTATCCGTAATTGAGCTATCTGTTGTGATGTCTGAATGAAGTTTCTGCATTGTAAAACATGTGAGGAGAGAAGGTGAAAACTGTCAATTACTATGACAAGTTTCAACAAATGTACATGTCTGCTTTGCTTTAATATTTTCCTCTGACAACTCCAAGTGTTACATTTTTTTCACTGTATTCCCGCTTCTTTAGTTCCCAGTTGAGATGTTTACCAGGTTTTGTCCTTAAAAAGCAACATATTGACAGATTATGATCCTTGAACGTTGAAGCCCAACTGTTAAGATTTGAATGATATCAGTACAGGTGGCTTTAGCTCAAGGGGTAACTGGATGTCTATCAACCTGAAGGTCAGTGGTTCAATTCCCTCTCATATCTTATGGAACTAACGAGGCTGTGGTAATTGTGCTTTAAAAAACTGAAATGATAAACAGAAGTAAGGTAAAGTTAGAAAGAAATCGATGCTTAGCCTTAAGTCCTGGCTCCAGATGTGCTGGTAGACTTAGGTTTTTCTGGAACAAAACAAAATAGTTTGCTCCCGGGGTACTACTTCCGGTCCGGATGTCTGTTTTGTTTTTTTATTAGTTTTGTATCTGGTTTCATAATTTCATAATGCCCTGAGATGTAATTCATTTAATAATCACTAACTTATCAATACTGATTTTTTCTTTTGAGTGATAAATCAGAATTCTTACTTAAATCTCAGATCTATGAAAACAAATCCTGAATGTTTTCAGTGAAAGTCAGAAATCTGAAATGTTTTTAAACTTTTTTTCAGATTTTCTATTTTTTTTAAAGAAAATCTCAGAAATCTGACTTTTCCTTAAAATATATTTTATTTATTTTCATGAAAACCTTCAGGATTTGTTTTCATAGATCTGAGATTTAAGTAAGAATTCTGATTTATTACTCAAAAGAAAAAATCAGTATTGGGACTGATCAAATCTTTTTTCAGCCAGCGATACCTGTCACGGGGCTTGGTGTGTTTATTTGGTTGGGGCTCGATGTCCACATAATCACTGACTGGGCGGCCATTGGGTTCAGATAAGAGATAAGATAGAACTTTATTGATCTCAATTTGGGACATTGTTGTGTTGCAGCAGCATAAAAGACATGGCATACAATACAAATGAAAACAGACTAGAACTAAACAAGAAAGTAGAAAATATACATGTTGAATTTACAAATGAACAATAACAAAAGCCAAATATAAAGCAAGTTATTATATATACATAAGTATGTGAGGGATGGATTGTTGTTGGTTTTCTTTGTCCACAGGCATCTTCATCTGCCTCTTCTTCACTCATAGCAGTGTCCTCTGATTCCATCTCAAATCACTTCCTCCTTTTTGGATCACATCCTGCACACTGAATCCAGGACCTCTCTTTGCTGCTGGCATTCTGAAATGGAAAAAGTCATTAATAAATATGTATCAATAATACATATGCTTATTATAATGTAATAGATTACCTGAAGGAATAGATAGGCAGGTTGAACAAGTGTTCATTCTGTCTGGCTTAGCCTATTATCACACTAAAAGGAATGCCTACACCCACACATGCAGGTAAACCAGTTCAACAAGTCACACAATGCTGTCTGGATAATGCTAACAGGCTAATTATCATACTAAAAGGGATACATCCAAATGTCCCAAAACATTTCAGAAAGAACTGTTTCTGCCAGAACCAGGGAAGAGTTAAATGTATTTTTGTAACTAATTAACTGATAAGATACAAGTAGAGTTTATAATATAGCTACAGATATAATTTCACATACTGCTATCAGAAATAATGTATTCATTTATTCAATTCTGGTGTTAATTCAACATCTTAACAGAGGACACATTTAGAACTTAGTTATAGTGAATTATCAAAGACATTCTATTTTTCTATTAGTGTTTTATTCCATATAAGAAGGTAGCCAGGGCCGGTCATTAAAGGAGGCGATCCAGGAAGCCTTCGCTCTCTCAGACCTGCTGCTGACTCCAGAGCCTCTTTGTGGTCTCTGAGAGATTTGGTCATTATTCTGTCTTCTTGTTTTTAGTATTGTTAAATGTATGTCAGTTTATGCTGCTATATACTTCTACTACACTACATTTTAGAAGACAGTATTGTACTTTTTACTTCACTGCATTCATTTCACAGCTTTTACTAGTTAGATATAGATTAGTAGATCATTCAAATAAATATAAATCAATTATTAAATACACTTTGACAGATATTTATAGGATAAGATATCCAGCAGCAGGACATCAAGTTATTCAAATGATCTCTACATTTACTAACTGTGATAAAACACATCAATAATCATTATAGTAACCCAGTAACTCAATATATATATACGATTCTGAAAAGGGCCATAATGCATAAGGAGTACTTTTACTTTTGGTACTAAGTATATGTTGATTCCAATGCTTTTGTACTTTTACTTGTAACAGAGTATTTTTACCCCGTAGTATTTCTACTTTTGCTTTAGTAGAATATCTGAGTACTTCTTACACCACTGCCACCATGAGTGTGGAGCTGTGTGCTACAAAAGCCTGAAGTTAAAACAAATATTTTACAGCTGAAGACTGTTTTCAAATGTAGAGCAGGTTGTGAGCGAGGCTCCGTTTGTAAATGAGGAGACAGTTCAGAGTGTCTGCTCCTCCTCCTGGAATGAGTCAGAGTTTGATAAGCCCTCCCTCTTCTTCCTGCTCTCAGACACAGCCAGCTCCACTCTGTACTTCCTGGTTCCTCCCCTTCAGATCCACACTGAGGAGGAGGGGTGTAACCAACATGTGGGTAAAGCACAAGAGCTGATAGGCCACATTCACAGCACACACACATGCTGTTCAGATCACAGCTCACATAGTTTCAGCTCTCAGGATGTGAAACTCAGACACTCGCTGCTACTGAGAGGTGAAATGGCGCAGAAAGGAGTTCAGCTGGACCGGGAATTCTTATCTTGTCCCATCTGTCTGGATCTACTGAAGGATCCGGTGACCACTACCTGTGGACACAGCTACTGCATGAAGTGTATTAAAGGCTTCTGGGACGGAGAGGATGAGAAGAAGATCCACAGCTGCCCTCAGTGTAGGCAGAGCTTCACACCGAGGCCTGTCCTGCTGAAAAACACCATGTTAGCAGCTTTAGTGGAGGAGCTGAAGAAGACTGGACTCCAAGCTGCTCCTGCTGATCTCTGCTATGCTGGAGCTGAAGATGTGGCCTGTGATGTCTGCACTGGGAGGAAACTGAGAGCCTGTAAGTCCTGCCTCATGTGTCTTATATCTTACTGTGAGAAACACCTCCAGCCTCATTATGACGTAGCTCAATTAAAAAAACACAAGCTGGTGGAGCCCTCCAAGAAGCTCCAGGAGAACATCTGCTCTCGTCACGACGAGGTGATGAAGCTGTTCTGCCGCACTGATCAGCAGTGTATCTGTTATATCTGCTCTGTGGAAGAACACAAAGGCCACGACACGGTGTCAGCTGCAGCAGAGAGGACTGAGAGGCAGAGAGAGCTGGAGGGGAGTCGACTAAACGTCCAGCAGAGAATCCAGGACAGAGAGAAGGAGGTGACGCTGCTTCAGCAGGAGGTGGAGGCCGTCAATGGCTCTGCTGATAAAGCAGTGGAGGACAGTGAGAAGATGTTCACTGAGCTCATCCGTCTCATGGAGAAAAGAAGCTCTGATGTGAAGCAGCAGGTCAGATCCCAGCAGAAGAGAGAAGTGAGTCGAGTCAAAGAGCTTCAGGAGAAGCTGGAGCAGGAGATCTCTGAGCTGAAGAGGAGAGACGCTGAGCTGAAGCTGCTGTCTCACACAGAGGATCACAACCAGTTTCTGCACAGCTACCCCTCACTGTCAGCCCTCAGTGAACCTACACACTCATCCAGCATCAACATCCGTCCTCTGAGCTACTTTGAGGACGTGACGGAGGCCCTGTCAGCAGTCAGAGACAAACTACAGGACGTCCTGAGAGAGGAATGGACAAACGTCTCATCGACTGAAGTGGAGGTTTTACTGTTAGCAGCAGAGCCCACCACCAGAGCTGGGTTCTTACAATATTCACAGGAAGTCACTCTGGATCCAAACACAGCAGAGACACGGCTGGTATTATCTGAGGGGAGCAGAAAAGCAACAGTCATGCAACAACAACAGTCTTATTCTAGTCACCCAGACAGATTCACTGGATGTTCTCAGGTCCTGAGTAGAGAGAGTCTGACTGGACGTTGTTACTGGGAGGTGGAGCGGAGAGGGGGAGGAGTTTTTGGGGCAGGAGTTTTTGTAGCAGTCGCATACAAGAATATCATCAGAGCAGGGAATGAATGTGTATTTGGACTCAATGACAAATCTTGGTCCTTATATTGCGTCCACAACAGTTATTCATTTCTTTACAACAATATCAGCACTCCCGTCTCAGGTCCTCCGTCCTCCAGAGTAGGAGTGTACCTGGATCACAGAGCAGGTGTTCTGTCCTTCTACAGCATCATCTCTGAAACCATGACTCTCCTCCACAGAGTGCAGACCACATTCACTCAGCCGCTACATGCTGGAGTTCGGGTTTGTGGTATTGGAGCCACAGCTGAGTTTTTTAAACTGAAATAGCCTGAAGTCATTTGAGGAACTCTTCTACTTCTTAAACTCACCGTGTGTCCATCATTGTTGCTGAGAGCTGATTGCTCATGTCTTCACTGCACAGAGATCAGCTGTCAATCAAACATTATGGGATGTGCTTTAACATCTTCTCACGAGTTGTTCTGTGTCGTGTTAAATGATCATATAATCATTTAAAACATATAGTCTTATACTCTGATTGCCTTTTACTCTGTTCAATTGTATTTGTAGTCTTGTATGTGTTTAACAGAGACGTGTGTTCATGATTTAAAAATGTGTTGAATATGGATATTGATGTATTTGTGTGTCGTTGTTTCTCTTGTAAAGTGAGTCTTTAGAGAGAAAGCACCAGAGCTTCTTTCATTGGAGATATTTGATTCTAAAGGTTTTTAATTTGTAACTAAGTCTAAATGTGTTGAATGCATAAATGAAAGTTTGAATAATGCAACAAAACAAATGAAAAGAAAAGTCATAAAAAAGAAAAGCCAACAGGTCGAGTGCCACATGTCTGTATATTTTGTAATGTTGGGGTTTTTCTTGTTAATAAAAGAACTAAAAGGACAAAAGTGAAAATCTCTGTCTTTTGCTTTTTTTAATTATAAATATATAAATTATTTTTCTGAAACAAGATATTTTCATGTTTTTATACATATTTTATTTATTTGTAGGATTAAGAAAAATCAGATGAAACCAGAGCTGAAAAAGGTGAACTTGTACAATCTGAAAAAGGCATCTCTTGCTAAGATCAATAATGGAGCCTGAGGCTGGTGAGCCGTTTCTCCAGCAGCAGCAGTTTGATGTCAGACCGGTCCGACCGGAACAGGAAGGAACTCCTGCGTCACGTTGGAAACCTTAAAGTCACACAGGGAACATTGAGCTTCTGTTCTTCTGTGGGTTTGTTTTGAGTCTAATGTAAGAGTATAAAGTGAGGTGTGTGTGTGTGTGTGTGTGTGTGTGTGTGTGTGTGTGTGTGTGTGTGTGTGTGTGTGTGTGTGTGTGTGTGTGTGTGTGTGTGTGTGTGTGTGTGTGTGTGTGTGTGTGAAACTCACCTTGTAGGCTACACTCAAAACACTACAACAGATCAGCTGGTCAAATAGTTTAATCCTACAGACGGTGTATGTAAAGGAACTTAATAGGTGGGTGCATTATTTGTAGAAAAGTGACTTTGTACCACTCACTCTAATTGGGGCAGATTTGTTTCTGCAGAAATATAAACACATTTCAAACACATTAAGAAGGCAAATCATTCCACAAATTGACTCTTGACAAGGCACACGTGTTAATTGAAAACCGGGGAGGACCTCATGAAGCTGACTGAGAGAAGCCAAGAGTGTGCAAAGCGTTCATCGAGGCAAAAGGGGGCTACTTTGAAGAATAGAAAATAAAAATCATATTCTGGATTTTTTTAACACTTTTTTGTTAACTAGATAATTCCATATGTGTTCTTTCATAGTTTTGATGTCTTCAGTATTAATTTACAAAGTAGAAAACAATAAACATTAAAGGTCCCATGTCATGCTTCTCTGGTTATTACCCGTCCCCTTGTGTGTTATGAAGGTTTTTCTTCATGTAAACCGTCTGCAGAGTCAAAAACCCTCAAAGTACATCCTGTAGCGAGTAAAACTCTAACACAGTCTATGCTGCCCCAGAACGCCTCGTTGGAGATTTCTCATGTTCCATTGTTTACTTCCTGGGTACTGTGACGTGGGGATACCCAGAGGCCACACCCTCTGCCAGCCTTTCACGAAACAAAGCTTCCCAAACCCTTCCCTTTCAGCGATTCATGCCGGATATGTACAGCGTAGGGCACTGAAGAACGATGCTGTTCCTACTTTGTTTGGACCAGCGGGAGATTCGGGTACACAACCTGTAAGTATTCATTGTTGTTTGTGTATTTATGATGTTTAAAACAAATAAGGTATCTACCACGACTGTTTAAATGGGTAAACGTTTTTCGGGCTGCTAAGTTGGGATGGCGGAGAAATGCTCTCCGCAGACCCATGCTCACAGCGTTATAAACCTTTTTCTTACTCAATATCAAGCCACACTTATTGTTTTTACTTCGGCTGTGAGTGTGTGTGTGCTCAGGATGAGTTTCGCTTGTTCTAGCTGTATTGATATGTATAAATTAGGGCTGTCAAGTTAACGCGTTAAAAAAAAATGAACGCCACTAATTATTTGAACGCGATTAACGCATGTGTATTTTTTGTCCTCGGCCGCCCGCCCCGTAGTTTCAGAGTGCATCAAGTTTAAAATACCATCTACAAGCTGATGCTGACAGCCCCGCTCTTGCCGCCCGCTTGTGGCAGACCACACTTCCACGCTCACCGTCACCGGCAGGCCCGGACTGGCCATCGGGAGGACCGGGAGGGTGTGTGTATGTGTGGGGCGAGCGAGGCACACCTTACGTGTTGTTGTTGTTGTTAGCATCTGGTGCTAGCTAGCTGCGCTAACGGATATAAGGTGCTGTTTCAATGAAAACAGAGGACATTTCGCCGAGCACTTGACTTTATGCAGGTAGCCAGACAGTGGGACATTGTACGAAAAGTCAGCACACTCAGCACGGATAGTGCGCGCAACATGATTGCAGCGTCCAGGCAGCTCCCGTTTGTGCATATATGCCTTGAGCTGCACATAGCTCCAACGATCCATCACAGTGTCTCCACATTCTCTCACTTTTCTACAAATAATGCATCCACCTATGAAGTTCCTTTACATACACCGTCTGTAGGATTAAACTATTTGACCAGCTGATTTGTTGTAGTGTTTGGAGTGTAGCCTACAAGGTGAGTTTCACACACACACACACACACACACACACACACACACACACACACACACACACACACACACACACACACACACACACACACACACACACACACACACACACATACACACACACACACACTTTGTATTGTATTATTGTAGGAGAGAGGTTCCAGGTTGAATTGAGACGAATATTTGTAATGTTCAGGTTGTTGTGTTTAATATTCATGAGAATATTTGTCATTGTTCAAATGATAATAAACAAACATATAAAGCATATTTGTCCACTCATATGTTGATAAGAGTATTAAAAACTTGAAAAATATCCCTCTAAGGTACATTTAGAACAGATAAAAAATGTGCGATTAATTTGCGATTAATCGCGATTAACTATGGACAATCATGCGATTAATCGCGATTAAATATTTTAATCGACTGACAGCCCTAGTATAAATCTATTTTAGAAGACCTCAACAATGGAATTATGATCAGTAGAAATGGCCATGACATGGGCCCTTTAATAAACTGCAGTAGTAGTACTATAAGGAAGTTATATTTTTGGCTAACAAATTTCAGGAAATGTGGGAAACAGCTGTCCCAATGAAAAGTTAGAGATATCTTGAAAATTATAGTTGTAATCGTGAATTAATAAATGATGGCGCTCCATATATGACAGATTTTTGTAGACAAAGGATACTGGCCTATGCTGAAATATCAAAGTCTCTGCAGAGCACGACACATGGCCAAAAAGACTGAGACCAAATGACCTTTGACCCTGACTGACAGTGTTACTTGAGAAAAGCACTAGCCGCGTTCACACCAAGTACTTTGCCGTACTTAGTGCCCTGGCACTCAGTGCCCCGGCACTTATTACCCCAGGGCACTTAGTACAGATCGCGTTCACACCGGAATAAGTTCCCTGAGGGAAGATTACGCAAATGAGCCGCTGACGTCACTTCGTCTTCTTCTGCTTTGGGTTTACTGGCAGGCCGCAAACAACTTCACGGTGTATACTGCCACCCGAAGTCCCCGGAGTTGGGGACTGGCTTCAGTAGAAGCTGCTGGGACTCCCAGCAGCTTCTACTGAAGCCTTCCGAGTAAATCGCCAGAACGCCGACACCTCCTCATCTCCACCGCTCCGATGCATTTTGTGTTGCCATAAGTTAGTCTCTCTGCGTTTGTGCGCTGGGCGAATGCTAATGCTAATAATGCTAATGCGAGGATAATAAAATGGCGGCTCTACAAAACATTTCAGAGTTGTACGGGGCGTGGTTTGCAATTCGCCCAGCCAATCAGAACTGGGGCACTTTTTTCCTCCAGGAAAGTACCATCTCTCAGCAGGCACTAAAAATGGGGGTAAAAGTTCCTTTAAAAAGGGGGAGTGTGTGTATAATGTATTATATCAACATGGCTGTCAAATTCACAATCTACATTTTTCATTTAGGGACTGAAAGAAACCTGCCGCCCCAACTCGGATGTTCAATCTGACCATTGATTGACAGTTTTAGAATTAACCTGCTCCATGTCTATAAGGCACTGTTTGATGAATGTTGACATGTTTCTAAATATTGATTGAATTATAACAGGTAACGCAGATGCAGAAGCAGTGGCCAAGGGGCTTCTGTGAGAGATGTAAGTCCAGAATGGGAATACCAAAGACGTTGACCTGTGATGATGAAACAATTTTGTAATGTGGATATTTTAACAGATATTAGAGTAAGTGGGGTTTGACATGTAGAACGAACATATTACAGTTAAGTTAAGTTAAGTTAAGCTAAAACATAGTAATGTAATGAGACAGAATTTAATTTAGACAACATCCTTCAGCCATAGACTTTATTTTTTAGGTCATTATGGGGATAGAAATTAACACAAGACTAGTTTCACAAGGGCAATTTAAATTCATAATAGAAAGACATTTGATGACAGTATGTTGGAATTCTGTATTCATTTTTTCAGCTTGATAATATCTAAGCACTGACAGGTAGAAGCAGTATTTCCAGGTGCAATCCATGCACTTTGACAGTATCATGATTTTAGTTGTTATTGAATCCATAACATTAGTGTGTTTCTTTACCAGAAAGTGTAGTTCATTATTATATTTAGATTTTAAATAGGATTTCAAGGATTTGATTTAAGAATAACACAGATGCTTGTCAGAAATTCAGATGTTGGAGTTTTATTTTGTTGGCATAGTCCAACTATTAAGATTCTGAAGCTGCACTGGCAAATAGGAGGTCTAAAATGAATTTAGAAAACATTAACATTAGAATTAATAAGCACACCATTTATAATTTACAGAGATTCATAAATTACACCAGAGACGCAGTAAAAAGAAAAATAGATGTAGATTAGATTCACACACAGCTTCGCTCACACAGCAAGGAAGCAACATTATGGTTTTCCACTATATCTGAAGAAACGGTAGAAAAAACTAATTACGTATGATGGTGCCAGAGTAGGGAGGGACTTCCACAGGCCGGCCGAATGCTGATAAAAATAAATAGTTCAACTTAGAAGTTGTCTGTCTTTTCTGGAATTCTGAACCCAACACGCTCCTTCCTGTGTCTGTTTAGCCACGGAGGCTGTCACTGCTCAGGAGGATTTCTGTTAACCTCAACTCATATCTCTCTGCATGAAAATGTAAGCTTTGCTCTAAATACTCTAAATGTTGAATATGGATATGGATGTATTTGTGTGTTGTTTCTCTTGTAAAGTGAGTCTTTAGAGAGAAAGCACCAGAGCTTCTTTCATTGGAGATATTTGATTCTAAAGGTTTTTAATTTGTAACTAAGTCTAAATGTGTTGAATGCATAAATGAAAGTTTGAATTATGCAACAAAACAAATTATAAGAAAAGTCATAAAAAAGAAAAGCTAACAGGTCGAGTGCCACATTTACACGTCTGTATATATTTTAATCTTGTTAATAAAAGAACTAAGAGGACAAAAGTGAAAATCTCCGTCTCATGCTTTCTCTAACCCTTGTGTTGTGTTCGAAAGCTGTTACCGTTCATGGTGTTCACGGGTACATTTTGACCCATGATTTATTTCAGTCCAAAACACACAGAATAAATGACTATCATCCAATATTGTTTTAACTACATGATAACTAACTTATTATGCATTCATAACCGTACAATCCTGTTGTAATTTAATGTTATGGCCCAAAACACATTACACCACATATTGCACACGTGCATGTGTGAGTTCAGGTTCAAGTGTTAGTGCACATATTCTTTGAGAAAGGTGGAGTTCCCGTGGGGGGATGGGGGCAGAGGGAGGGGAGACCAGGTGCATGTTGCGAAAGATTATTGTGACAGTGGATGAAGGGGGCGGGGGAGGGGCGTCTAAAGTCAAAGATGAATTTTGATTGGGCCAAATTTGACCCCGAGTGACCCACAACAATTCTGCTGGGTCTCCCCCAGACCCCAACACCAAATTATACACTTTTTTTTATAGAGACCTTCAGACTTGGCTAAAACTGTCCAAATCAGTTTTGTAGTGTTTATATATCTGTTGTGGAGGATATCATGAAGCCTCGTTCAGATAGAGCGTAGTTATTAAAAAATGAAACTTGAAACGGGTCACGGGAGACCCGAACACAACATATATAAATTATTTTTCTGAAACAAGTTATTTGCCAGAAGGGTTAAAGGTGGATTGTTAAATGCATAAGGACTTGTTAATGAATCATTGATCAGTTTCTCTTAAAGGAAATCACACAGACGTCAGCAGTCTGCTTCAGGACGTCCTTCTGAAATGTCACATGCATGCACCCTTGATGTGGACCATGTGCTTGATGCTAATTATTTGATTTAGGGGATGGGGCTCAATCCTGATCAGAACTTAATTATTACTTTTAAATGATTAGTTAAGATAAGGTTTGAACATAAAGAGTGAGAGTCTGCTTACGTGTTTTTGTTTCTTTGAGTATAATGCAGATTAAAGTCTGACCAATGCTAGTGTTTAGTTGGACTCAAGATTCATAGCAAGCTGAACTTTTTACAGTGTAAGAAAGAAGTCAAAGAATACATTTATTGAATCTTTGTCACTGCAGATCTTTGCGATGATGGATGCCAAGGCCAGTCAGGACTGCATCAAGGAGAGAGATGAAGGTAAAGTTGATCCATCATTGTGTTCAGGGGGTCAGTGAGAGCACCATAACAGGTTTCCAGCATTAAGGGAAACATAGGATAACTAGTGTATGAGCATCACTTTGAGTTCAGCTCTACTTCTTCTTGTGGGAGCTGCTGCATGCTGTGTTAGCATGAAAACATGTGTGTCTCCTGTTTGCCCACTGCAGCAGCTGAATCACCCCAATGTGATCAAATACCTGGACTCTTTCATTGAAGACAACGAGCTCAACATCGTTCTGGAGCTGGAGGATGCTGGAGATCTGTCCCAGATGATAAAGGTCAGATCACAGACTCACCTCAGATCAAACAAGAACAGTGACCCTAACTCAACTCATTTTACATGCAGCATCAAATGTACTGGTTTGAAAGGTTGAGTCTTTTATGCTGATTCAATTTCATGATTCTACTCAAAATATGTGAGATGAGAGCAATACTTTGTTTTGGCCTGGTTCCCATATGCTACACATAGCATCTTCAAGTCTATATATCAATATTCCAATTACTTGTATATAGACTAGTCTTGCACTATTTAACAGAGATGGTCAAACTAAAGTAGAGACATGGCAGAAATCCTACAATGAAGCGGGACATTGAAGTGTTCTCCTGAGAGAGGGTTATCAAGAAAAGAAAGCGAGCGGCCCCATTGAGGGAGTTTACGGAGCAGAGTAAAAGACACAGAAAGACAGAAGCACAATAACAAGTGTATTTAGGTGTTTTGTTTGTAAATAACCGACGGTGTCAAGAGGAAGTAAAGTCCCCTGGTTTGTCCCCTATACTCTAACGCCAGGCAGGCATTTGGTGTGATCACCGTAGCCATATGAGGCCGGAGGGCTTTCCTTTGCTTCCAGCTGTCAGATTGTAAACAAAGTCACGTGACTGGGGGCAGATGACAGCGCTGACAAGGTGTGTTTCCTGCAGCGAGACGCTACAATACTAATTGTGGGCTTATCATGTTGATTCGGCCACAATAGAAAACAAAAAAAACTCTCGCTCTCTCCGGAGGAGCAGGTCAAACAAAAATGGCAAACGGGCTGTTGCCTGGGCAACATTAGCCCGTACCTGTGCACGTCCCTGAATTTAATGTTATGGCCCAAAACACATTACACCACATATTGCACACGTGCATGTGTGAGTTCAGGTTCAAGTGTTAGTGCACATATTCTTTGAGAAAGGTGGAGTTCCCGTGGGGGGAGGGGGGCAGAGGTAGGGGAGACCAGGAAAGATTACTGTTACAGTGGATGAAGGGGGTGGGGGAGGGGTGTCTAAAGTCAAAGATGAATCTTGATTGGGCCAAATTTGACCCCGAGAGACCCAAAACAATTCTGCTGGGTCTCCCCAGACCCCAACACCAAATTAAACATTTTTTTTTTAGAGACCTTCAGACTTGACTAAAATTGTCAAAATCAGTTTTGTAGTGTTTATATATCTGTTGTGGAGGATATCATGAAGCCTCGTTCAGATACAAAAAACTAGAGCGTAGTTATTAAAAAATTAAACTTGAAACGGTTCATGGGAGACCCGAACACAACATATAAACATATATATAAATTATTTGTCTGAAACAAGATATTTTCATGTTTTTATATATATTTTATTTATTTGTAGGATTAAGAAAAATCAGATGAATTCAGATGTTACGTTATTTGTAGCTAATAGCTCTTTTAGTAAACCCTGCTCATGTCTCGTCAGGTTGGTGTAGATTTCTCTTCATCTGCATGTGTTTGGGCACATTGCTGTTCATATGTTTCATCGTTTTTGAAGCTGCAGCACGTTACTCCTATAGGGCCTTTCTCATTTCTCTCATTTCCCCTCCTCGACTCCTCGACTCCTCGCTCCTCCGGTAGTGACCCGGAAATGGATTTCAGCCATGTTGAAGGACATCTCATTTCTCTAAATGCACTTGGAGGACCGAGGATGTGATGCTGTGAAAGTCATTTTGAGGTAATAACGTAAAAGAATATGTTAAACAATGTCTATATTTACTGAACAGTGCCTCATCACACACAATACCTGAACTCTGTGCGGATATAATAAATATATTGCAGACCCAGATTGTTTATACCTTAATTTTTTGTATCTATTGTACTTTTTATTGCAACATGACATTGAGCTGAGTGGTATCATTGTCAAGTGCTGCCTCTTTTGTATTTGTGGTAATATGTCTGGGTAGATTTGGCGGAAGAAGCACACTTCACTTCAGAGCCCTCAAGAGCCAGATGTAAATGTTTATTAGCCTCAAAAATGTTATTGTTTAATTTCCTACGACCAAAAGTGTTTGTAATGAATGCAGGGCTGGAACCCACAACATAACTGGCTATAAGACATCAACACTACCTCTCGGCCATAGCCTCTTGACAGTCCTAATGTCAGAAATTATAAGAGTCATATCCGTAATTGAGCTATCTGTTATGATGTCTGAATGAAGTTTCTGCATTGTAAAACGTGTGAGGAGAGAAGGGGAAAACTGTCAATTACTATCACAAGTTTCAACAAATGTACGTGTCTGCTTTGCTTTAATATTTTCCTCTGACAACTCCCAAGTGTTACATTTTTTACACTGTATTCCCGCTTCTTTAGTTCCCAGTTGAGATGTTTACCAGGTTTTGTCCTTAAAAAGCAACATATTGACAGATTATGATCCTTGAACGTTGAAGCCCAACTGTTAAGATTTGAATGATATCAGTACAGGTGGCTTTAGCTCAAGGGGTAACTGGATGTCTATCAACCTGAAGGTCAGTGGTTCAATTCCCTCTCGTATCTTATGGAACTAACGAGGCTGTGGTTATTGTGCTTTAAAAAACTGAAATTATAAACAGAAGTAAGGTAAAGTTAGAAAGAAATCGATGCTTAGCCTTAAGTCCTGGCTCCAGATGTGCTGGTAGACTTAGGTTCTTCTGGAACAAAACAAAATAGTTTGCTCCCGGAGTACTACTTCCGGTCCGGATGTCTGATGTCTGTTTTGTTTTTTTATTAGTTTTGTATCTGGTTTCATAATTTCATAATGCCCTGAGATGTAATTCATTTAATAATCACTAATTTATCAATACTGATTTTTTCTTTTGAGTGATAAATCAGAATTCCTACTTAAATCTCAGATCTATGAAAACAAATCCTGAAGGTTTTCAGTGAAAGTCAGAAATCTGATAATTTTTTTTAACTTTATTTCAGATTTTCTATTTTTTTTAAAGAAAATCTCAGAAATCTGACTTTTCCTTAAAATATATTTTATTTATTTTCATGAAAACCTTCAGGATTTGTTTTCATAGATCTGAGATTTAAGTAAGAATTCTGATTTATTACTCAAAAGAAAAAATCAGTATTGGGACTGATCAAATCTTTGTTCAGCCAGCGATACCTGTCACGGGGCTTGGTGTGTTTATTTGGTTGGGGCTCGATGTCCACATAATCACTGACTGGGCGGCCATTGGGTTCAGATAAGAGATAAGATAGAACTTTATTGATCTCAATTTGGGACATTGTTGTGTTGCAGCAGCATAAAAGACATGGCATACAATACAAATGAAAAAAGACTAGAAATAAACCAGAAAGTAGAAAATATACATGTTGAATTTACAAATGAACAATAACAAAAGCCAAATATAAAGCAAGTTATTATATATACATAAGTATGTGAGGGATGGATTGTTGTTGGTTTTCTTTGTCCACAGGCATCTTCATCTGCCTCTTCTTCACTCATAGCAGTGTCCTCTGATTCCATCTCAAATCACTTCCTCCTTTTTGGATCACATCCTGCACACTGAATCCAGGACCTCTCTTTGCTGCTGGCATTCTGAAATGGAAAAAGTCATTAATAAATATGTATCAATAATACATATGCTTATTATATTGTAATAGATTACCTGAAGGAATAGATAGGCAGGTTGAACAAGTGTTCATTCTGTCTGGCTTAGCCTATTATCACACTAAAAGGAATGCCTACACCCACACATGCAGGTAAACCAGTTCAACAAGTCACACAATGCTGTCTGGATAATGCTAACAGGCTAATTATCATACTAAAAGGGATACATCCAAATGTCCCAAAACATTTCAGAAAGAACTGTTTCTGCCAGAACCAGGGAAGAGTTAAATGTATTTTTGTAACTAATTAACTGATAAGATACAAGTAGAGTTTATAATATAGCTACAGATATAATTTCACATACTGCTATCAGAAATAATGTATTAATTTATTCTATTCTGGTGTTAATTCAACATCTTAACAGAGGACACATTTAGAACTTAGTTAAAGTGAATTATCAAAGACATTATATTTTTCTATTAGTGTTTTATTTCCATATAAGAAGGTAGCCAGGGCCGGTCATTAAAGGAGGCGATCCAGGAAGCCTTCGCTCTCTCAGACCTGCTGCTGACTCCAGAGCCTCTTTGTGGTCTCTGAGAGATTTGGTCATTATTCTGTCTTCTTGTTTTTAGTATTGTTAAATGTGTGTGTGGTGGGAAGTGGAGGATTTGGGTAAGTTTGGGGTACCCTCTACCTCTCCTCACGTAGGTAAACTCTGATAGACACACTAGGTTAGTAGATTGTTGCACCCTGTAGTTGTTTTGTCTCCTTGTTAGTAGAACAGATCGTGAGGGCTTTTTGTTTGAGTTTTGTTATATTCATTTATTTAATTTGGCACAATCTTCTTTGTCTCCTCACTTAAAGAACATTTGTTGGCATTTTCTTTGGTGTAAATAAATAAACTTGTGTTCACTTTCACCCTGACTGTTGTGTGTTACTGTCTCCATTTCCCCTACACTTTATTAGGGATGGAAAAGACACATGAATGCATAAAGAATGAAATAATCCAGTAATGCAATATATATGATTCTAAAAGGAGACATTACGCACAGTAAGTACTTTTACTTTTGGAACTTTAACACATTTTTTTGATGCCAATACGTCTCAGTTTATGCTGCTATATACTTCTACTGCACTACATTTTAGAAGACAGTATTGTACTTTTTACTTCACTTCATTAATTTCACAGCTTTTACTAGTTAGATATAGATTAGAAGATCATTCAAAATATAAATCAATGATTAAATACACTTTGACAGATATTTATAGGATAAGATATCCAGCAGCAGGACATCAAGTTATTCAAATGATCTCTACATTTACTAACTGTGATAAAACACATCAATAATCATTATAGTAACCCAGTAACTCAATATATATATACGATTCTGAAAAGGGCCATAATGCATAAGGAGTACTTTTACTTTTGGTCCTTTAAGTATATTTTGATACCAATGCTTTTGTACTTTTACTTGTAACAGAGTATTTTTACCCCGTAGTATTTCTACTTTTGCTTTAGTAGAATATCTGAGTACTTCTTACACCACTGCCACCATGAGTGTGGAGCTGTGTGCTACAAAAGCCTGAAGTTA
Source organism: Trematomus bernacchii (assembly GCF_902827165.1). NCBI lineage: Eukaryota > Metazoa > Chordata > Actinopteri > Perciformes > Nototheniidae > Trematomus > Trematomus bernacchii. The sequence goes on from NW_022987567.1 coordinate 7,868,349, forward strand.
AAACAAATATTTTACAGCTGAAGACTGTTTTCAAATGTAGAGCAGGTTGTGAGCGAGGCTCCGTTTGTAAATGAGGAAACAGGTCAGAGTGTCTGCTCCTCCTCCTGGAATGAGTCAGAGTTTGATAAGCCCTCCCTCTCCTTCCTGCTCTCAGACACAGCCAGCTCCACTCTGTACTTCCTGGCTCCTCCCCTTCAGATCCACACTGAGGAGGATGGGTGTAACCAACATGTGGGTAAAGAACAAGAGCTGATAGGCCACATTCACAGCACACACACATGCTGTTCAGATCACAGCTCACATAGTTTCAGCTCTCAGGAAGTGAAACTCAGACACTCGCTGCTACTGAGAGGTGAAATGGCGCAGAAAGGAGTTCAGCTGGACCAGGAATTCTTATCTTGTCCCATCTGTCTGGATCTACTGAAAGATCCGGTGGCGACTTCCTGTGGACACAGCTACTGCATGAAGTGTATTAAAGGCTTCTGGGACGGAGAGGATGAGAAGAAGATCCACAGCTGCCCTCAGTGTAGGCAGAGCTTCACACCGAGGCCTGTCCTGCTGAAAAACACCATGTTAGCAGCTTTAGTGGAGGAGCTGAAGAAGACTGGACTCCAAGCTGCTCCTGCTGATCTCTGCTATGCTGGAGCTGAAGATGTGGCCTGTGATGTCTGCACTGGGAGGAAACTGAGAGCCTGTAAGTCCTGTCTCGTGTGTCTTATATCTTACTGTGAGAAACACCTCCAGCCTCATTATGACGTAGCTCAATTCAAAACCTTTGAGAAACACAAGCTGGTGGAGCCCTCCAAGAAGCTCCAGGAGAACATCTGCTCTCGTCACGACGAGGTGATGAAGCTGTTCTGCCGCACTGATCAGCAGTGTATCTGTTATATCTGCTCTGTGGACGAACACAAAGGCCACGACACAGTGTTAGCTGCAGCAGAGAGGACTGAGAGGCAGAGAGAGCTGGAGGGGAGTCGACTAAACATCCAGCAGAGAATCCAGGACAGAGAGAAGGAGGTGAAGCTGCTTCAGCAGGAGGTGGAGGCCGTCAATGGCTCTGCTGATAAAGCAGTGGAGGACAGTGAGAAGATGTTCACTGAGCTGATCCGTCTCATGGAGACAAGAAGCTCTGATGTGAAGCAGCAGGTCAGATCCCAGCAGAAGAGAGAAGTGAGTCGAGTCAAAGAGCTTCAGGAGAAGCTGGAGCAGGAGATCTCTGAGCTGAAGAGGAGAGACGCTGAGCTGAAGCTGCTGTCTCACACAGAGGATCACAACCAGTTTCTGCTCAGCTACCCCTCACTGTCAGCCCTCAGTGAACCTACACACTCATCCAGCATCAACATCCGTCCTCTGAGCTACTTTGAGGATGTGACGGCGGCCCTGTCAGCAGTCAGAGACAAACTACAGGACGTCCTGAGAGAGGAATGGACAAACGTCTCACCGACTGAAGTGGATGTTTTACTGCCAGCAGCAGAGCCCACCACCAGAGCTGGGTTCTTACAATATTCACAGGAAGTCACTCTGGATCCAAACACAGCAAACACAGAGCTGTTATTATCTGAGGGGAGCAGAAAAGCAACAAACATGGGACAACAACAGTCTTATTCTAGTCACCCAGACAGATTCACTGGTTATCCTCAGGTCCTGAGTAGAGAGGGTCTGACTGGACGTTGTTACTGGGAGGTGGAGCGGAGAGGGGGAGGAATTTTTGAGGCAGGAGTTAATGTAGCAGTCGCATACAAGAATATCATCAGAGCAGGGAATGAATGTCGATTTGGATTCAATGACAAATCTTGGTCCTTAGATTGTAACCCAAACAGTTATTCATTTCGTTACAACAGTATCAGCACTCCCGTCTCAGGTCCTCTGTCCTCCAGAGTAGGAGTGTACCTGGATCACAGAGCAGGTGTTCTGTCCTTCTACAGCATCATCTCTAAAACCATGACTCTCCTCCACAGAGTGCAGACCACATTCACTCAGCCGCTACACGCTGGAGTTCGGCTTTGTGATGTTTTTAATTTTGGAGCCACAGCTGAGTTTTGTAAACTGAAATAGCCTGAAGTCATTTGAGGAACTCTTCTGCTTCTTAAACTCACCGTGTGTCCATCATTGTTGCTGAGAGCTGATTGCTCATGTCTTCACTGCACAGAGATCAGCTGTCAATCAAACATGATGGGATGTGCTTTAACATCTTCTCACGTGTTGTTCTGTGTCGTGTTAAATGATCATATAATCATTTAAAACATATAGTCTTATACTCTGATTGCCTTTTACTCTGTTCAATTGTATTTGTAGTCTTGTATGTGTTTAACAGAGACGTGTGTTCATGATTTAAAAATGTGTTGAATATGGATATGGATGTATTTGTGTGTTGTTTCTCTTGTAAAGTGAGTCTTTAGAGAGAAAGCACCAGAGCTTCTTTCATTGGAGATATTTGATTCTAAAGGTTTTTAATTTGTAACTAAGTCTCAATGTGTTGAATGCATAAATGAAAGTTTGAATAATGCAACAAAACTAATTAAAAGAAAAGTCATAAAAAAGAAAAGCCAACAGGTCGAGTGCCACATGTCTGTATATTTTATAATGTTTGGGTTTTTCTTGTTAATAAAAGAACTAAAGGGACAAAAGTGAAAATCTCTGTCTTTTGCTTTTTTAAATTATAAATATATATTTAAATTATTTTTCTGAAACAAGTTATTTGCCAGAAGGGTTAAAGGTGGATTGTTAAATGAATAAGGACTTGTTAATGAATCATTTATCAGTTTCTCTTAAAGGAAATCACACAGACGTCAGCAGTCTGCTTCAGGACGTCCTTCTGAAATGTCACATGCATGCACCCTTGATGTGGACCATGTGCTTGATGCTAATTATTTGATTTAGGGGATGGGGCTCAATCCTGATCAGAACTTAATTATTACTTTTAAATGATTAGTTAAGATAAGGTTTGAACATAAAGAGTGAGAGTCTGCTTAAGCTTTTTTGTTTCTTTGAGTATAATTCAGATTAGAGTCTGACCAATGCTAGTGTTTAGTTGGACTCAAGATTCATAGCAAGCTGAACTTTTTACAGTGTAAGAAAGAAGTCAAAGAATACATTTATTGAATCTTTGTCACTGCAGATCTTTGCGATGATGGATGCCAAGGCCAGTCAGGACTGCATCAAGGAGAGAGATGAAGGTAAAGTTGATCCATCATTGTGTTCAGGGGGTCAGTGAGAGCACCATAACAGGTTTCCAGCATTAAGGGAAACATAGGATGACTAGTGTATGAGCATCACTTTGAGTTCAGCTCTACTTCTTCTTGTGGGAGCTGCTGCATGCTGTGTTAGCATGAAAACATGTGTGTCTCCTGTTTGCCCACTGCAGCAGCTGAATCACCCCAATGTGATCAAATACCTGGACTCTTTCATTGAAGACAACGAGCTCAACATCGTTCTGTTTTAGGTCCACTTTTATTCTCCATCAACATCAATAGTTTAGGTGAAAATGTCGATGGAGCAACCTTACATTTTTATGCGGACGATACCGTTATGTACTGTGCACGTCCCTCCATTAAGGAGGCTGTTGTTGAATTGCAAGCTGCTTTTAACATTATTCAGACTCAGCTCTCTGAACTAAAGCTTCTTTTAAATGTTGATAAAACCAAGGTAATGCTCTTTTCAAAAGCCAAAAAGACACCAGAGCCTGTTTTAGATATTTTAACTACGCAAGGAATAAAACTTGAAGTGGTTACCTGTTACAAATACCTTGGTATCTGGCTTGATGATTGTCTCACTTTTAAACGTCATGTCAATAACCTGCTTAAAAAACTGAGGGTTAGACTAGGTTTCTTCTACAGGAACAAGTCCTGTTTCTCGCTCGAGGCCAGAAAAAGGCTAGTCACTGTGACCTTTTTACCTGTGCTGGACTATGGTGATCTGATCTATATGAATGCACCTGCCAATTGCCTGGTCAAGTTAGATGCTGCGTATCACAGTGCTCTGAGATTTGTGACAAACTGTAAAGCATTAACCCATCACTGTACCCTGTATGCAAGGGCTGGTCTGCCTTCACTAACTGCACGGAGGCTCAGTCACTGGTACATTTTTATATATAAAGCCATGTTAGGGAAACTTCCATCCTACATCTGCTCCCTGATCTCACGGCGAATTGTAAGTGGCTACTGCCTGAGATCGCATGCTGTGGTTTTATTAAATGTGCCAACTGCTAGGACTGTCTTAGGGAAAATAGCATTTAGATGCGCAGCTCCACTGTCCTGGAATAGTCTGCAATTAAAATGGAAACTGAGCAATCTGGTGCCACTCAATGTTTTTAAAGCTCGGTTGGATGCTACTGAATCGGAAGCTGTTGGTACCTGTGCATGTGGATAGTATGTAAATTGTAATCCCTGTAATGCTAATGTATGATGTCCTTTTGTTGTTCTGTTTATGTTTTTAATGTTTCATGTGGAACCTACTTGAGCAGGTCTCCCTTGAAAAAGAGATCATGATCTCAATGGGATACAACCTGAATAAATAAAGGTTTGAAATGAACATCGTTCTGGAGCTGGAGGATGCTGGAGATCTGTCCCAGATGATAAAGGTCAGATCACAGACTCACCTCAGATCAAACAAGAACAGTGACCCTAACTCAACTCATTTTACACGCAGCATCAAACGTACTTGTTAGATTTGATTACTAGTATTTTATCAAGATTCATTTTTCATGATTCTACTCAAAATATATGAGATGAGAGCAACACTTTGTTTTGGCCTGGTTCCCATATGCTACACATAGCATCTTCAAGTCTATATATCAATATTCCAATTACTTGTATATAGACTAGTCTTGCACTATTTCTATTATATTCTATTTGTACTACTTGCACTATTGTATCTGTTTTATTGTGTTGCTCTGCTGGAGGAGTCTGTGACCTAAGAGAACTGTAGCTATGCACACATGACAATAAAAGCCTTGAATCTTGAATCTAGCATTGTCACTTTCTATGGACTAACATTGCTTCCTTTTTATCTTTAAAGTACTTCAAGAAGAAGAGGCGCCTCATCCCAGAGAGAACTATCTGGAAGTATTTTGTGCAGCTCTGCAGCGCCCTGGAGCACATGCACTCACGCAGAGTAATGCACCGTGGTAAGCAGCTACTGACCCATTTACTCACCCTCGTCACATTTCATCAAAGAGTGGTGCAGGAATGAGTCTTCCAACCCGTAAAGGAGGTAGCATTTGAACACTTCTGGTTGAAGGACGGCCTCACCTTAGTATGTTTCTGACAGGACAAGAAACCAACTCCACTATTTGTGGTTCTTTACTTGCACTTGCATTGATCTCCTTTGTTACGCTGCCCCCTGGTGGAGAGCCTTAGACACTGAGGGGTCAGACTTATATTTGTCGCAATAAATGCACAAGCTGCTCGAATGAAAGCCATCAGAAAACCTCATTATGGATCATCAGCAATTGCATATTGGTATCAGCGGCTAAAAACTTGATCTATTTATTCGTACTTTTGTTCTTATTGTACAATCAATATTTAAACACAGGAAGGAATGTGTACTTGACATAGTGTACATTTCTCTACAGCGTGCAATGATTTTATCAGCTTTGCCATTACATTTCAATGTGTGTGTGTGTGTGTGTGTGTGTGTGTGTGTGTGTGTGTGTGTGTGTGTGTGTGTGTGTGTGTGTGTGTGTGTGTGTGTGTGTGTGTGTGTGTGTGTGTGTGTGTGTGTGTGTGTGTGTGTGTGTGTGTGTGTGTGTGTGTGTGTGTGTGTGTGTGTCAGATATAAAGCCAGCCAACGTGTTCATCACGGCCACAGGTGAGGTGAAGCTGGGTGACCTGGGATTAGGACGCTTCTTCAGCTCCAAAACCACGGCGGCACACTCCTTAGGTAAGGAACAGACAGAACATGTAAATACAGAACATGCATACATACATATTCATATACATGGATTCGATACACAGAATACATTTAAAAAACAGCATTAGATCTGTGTGTTTTCTGTGATCGTCTCACAGCAATGATCAATTGATTTCCTGAACATCTTAACTCTCTTTCTCCCAGTGGGGACTCCTTACTACATGTCGCCGGAGAGGATCCACGAGAACGGATACAATTTTAAGTCTGATATCTGGTCTCTGGGATGTCTTCTGTATGAGGTAAGCTCACATACACTGTTACTTGTTTTTTTAAAGATTTGTACACCTTTTCCAACGTGATATTCAAGCACTTTGAACCCTAACCCTTTTACACTACAGCTGAGGTTAATACATATTCACATATAGTACGTATGGCCTGCTTTAGACGATGATGGAAAGGGAGCTCTTCAGGTATAATGAAATGTAGTGGGCCTAGCATCAGTCCCAGGAAAGTCACAATACATGCAGGGCAGCTTGCAGTCTTCAAGCTCCTTTTCAATCCCCCAAAGAGTGGACGTCTGCGCTCTGTCAGCAGCGACTGATCGATCACCTCTTCTTCATCGTGTTGGTTTAAAGTCTTCACCAGGAATGTCTCTCATCCAGCCTGTCTTCCACTTGTTTCTGCAGATGGCAGCGCTGCAGAGTCCGTTTTATGGGGACAAGATGAACCTGCTCTCCCTCTGCCAGAAGATCGAGAAGTGTGATTACCCCCCCCTCCCTCCGGACCATCACTCTGAGAAGGTAGATGAGGAATCATTAATACAGACAACAAATGCAATTTCTCCTCCTTGATCAAATGTTACTTGGCTGTAGGAAATCAATGAACCTAAAGGGCCGATTACCACATTGTTGTTGTGTCTTTTCGTGGGATTTGTTGACCAAGAAACTGCAGAATATCCGTCTCCTTTAAGCTAATGAAGCCCTTCTTTCCTACAGCTGAGGGAGCTGGTCAGCATGTGCATCAACCCGGAGCCAGACCAGCGGCCGGACATCGTCTTCGTGCTGCAGATCGCCAAACAGATGCACGTTTGGACCTCCAGCACCTGAGCCCCCCCCCTCCTTCTTCTCAATCTGAGGACTGTCTCATGTGCACAGGAGCACCATGGCAGCTTCACCCCCTCTCCTCTCCTGTCATGGAGGATGTGAAGAGCCCAGTAGTGGTGCAGCACTCGTTCAAAGTGGACTTTTCTGAAAGCAAAGGAGACTTTTCTGCAGCTCAGGATGAAGAGCTGTCTCAGTCTGATCAGATTTCTTCGAGGGTGCATTCCATACAGACGGGGACTTTGAGTATTGATCGTCTGTCGTTGTAATCTATTTTATATTGTCAATTTAAGTACATTCTGTAGGGGTCAAATGAGCCATCGGTAACTGTGTATTAGCCATTACTGAGTCACATTTGTGATTTGTCTTCACATTTGTCGTTTACATGCAGTGTGTATTAGCCCAGTGTGACTGCTTCCTTATTATATCACTTCTCTGGGCCTGGTCTTGTTCAAATATATTTTATTTATTTTCATGAAAACCTTCAGGATTTGTTTTCATAGATCTGAGATTTAAGTAAGAATTCTGATTTATTACTCAAAAGAAAAAATCAGTATTGGGACTGATCAAATCTTTGTTCAGCCAGCGATACCTGTCACGGGGCTTGGTGTGTTTATTTGGTTGGGGCTCGATGTCCACATAATCACTGACTGGGCGGCCATTGGGTTCAGATAAGAGATAAGATAGAACTTTATTGATCTCAATTTGGGACATTGTTGTGTTGCAGCAGCATAAAAGACATGGCATACAATACAAATGAAAAAAGACTAGAAATAAACAAGAAAGTAGAAAATATACATGTTGAATTTACAAATGAACAATAACAAAAGCCAAATATAAAGCAAGTTATTATATATACATAAGTATGTGAGGGATGGATTGTTGTTGCTTTTCTTTGTCCACAGGCATCTTCATCTGCCTCTTCTTCACTCATAGCAGTGTCCTCTGATTCCATCTCAAATCACTTCCTCCTTTTTGGATCACATCCTGCACACTGAATCCAGGACCTCTCTTTGCTGCTGGCATTCTGAAATGGAAAAAGTCATTAATAAATATGTATCAATAATACATATGCTTATTATATTGTAATAGATTACCTGAAGGAATAGATAGGCAGGTTGAACAAGTGTTCATTCTGTCTGGCTTAGCCTATTATCACACTAAAAGGAATGCCTACACCCACACATGCAGGTAAACCAGTTCAACAAGTCACACAATGCTGTCTGGATAATGCTAACAGGCTAATTATCATACTAAAAGGGATACATCCAAATGTCCCAAAACATGTCAGAAAGAACTGTTTCTGCCAGAACCAGGGAAGAGTTAAATGTATTTTTGTAACTAATTAACTGATAAGATACAAGTAGAGTTTATAATATAGCTACAGATATAATTTCACATACTGCTATCAGAAATAATGTATTAATTTATTCAATTCTGGTGTTAATTCAACATCTTAACAGAGGACACATTTAGAACTTAGTTATAGTGAATTATCAAAGACATTATATTTTTCTATTAGTGTTTTATTTCCATATAAGAAGGTAGCCAGGGCCGGTCATTAAAGGAGGCGATCCAGGAAGCCTTCGCTCTCTCAGACCTGCTGCTGACTCCAGAGCCTCTTTGTGGTCTCTGAGAGATTTGGTCATTATTCTGTCTTCTTGTTTTTAGTATTGTTAAATGTGTGTGTGGTGGGAAGTGGAGGATTTGGGTAAGTTTGGGGTACCCTCTACCTCTCCTCACGTAGGTAAACTCTGATAGACACACTAGGTTAGTAGATTGTTGCACCCTGTAGTTGTTTTGTCTCCTTGTTAGTAGAACAGATAGTGAGGGCTTTTTGTTAGAGTTTTTTTATATTCATTTATTTAATTTGGCACAATCTTCTTTGTCTCCTCACTTAAAGAACATTTGTTGGCATTTTCTTTGGTGTAAATAAATAAACTTGTGTTCACTTTCACCCTGACTGTTGTGTGTGACTGTCTCCATTTCCCCTACACTTTATTAGGGATGGAAAAGACACATGAATGCATAAAGAATGAAATAATCCAGTAATGCAATATATATGATTCTAAAAGGAGACATTACGCACAGTAAGTACTTTTACTTTTGGTACTTTAACTATTTTTTTGATGCCAATACGTCTCAGTTTATGCTGCTATATACTTCTACTGCACTACATTTTAGAAGACAGTATTGTACTTTTTAATCCACTGCATTCATTTCACAGCTTTTACTAGTTAGATATAGATTAGTAGATCATTCAAAATATAAATCAATGATTAAATACACTTTGACAGATATTTATAGGATAAGATATCCAGCAGCAGGACATCAAGTTATTCAAATGATCTCTACATTTACTAACTGTGATAAAACACATCAATAATCATTATAGTAACCCAGTAACTCAATATATATATACGATTCTGAAAAGGGCCATAATGCATAAGGAGTACTTTTAGTTTTGGTACTTTAAGTATATGTTGATACCAATGCTTTTGTACTTTTACTTGTAACAGAGTATTTTTACCCCGTAGTATTTCTACTTTTGCTTTAGTAGAATATCTGAGTACTTCTTACACCACTGCCACCATGAGTGTGGAGCTATGTGCTTCAAAAGCCTGAAGTTAAAACACATATTTTACAGCTGAAGACTGTTTTCAAGGTTCAAGGTTCAAGGGTTTTATTTGTCATACGAACATAGCTACAGTGTAGTTATGACTATGACAATCTTAGGTCAAAGGTTCCTCCAACAGTGCAACACAATAAAACAGATAAACAGACAAATGTAGAGCAGGTTGTGAGCGAGGCTCCGTTTGTAAATGAGGAAACAGGTCAGAGTGTCTGCTCCTCCTGGAATGACTCAGAGTTTGATAAGCCCTCCCTCTTCTTCCTGCTCTCAGAGGGTGTTTCTCAATGTCGAGGACGCTTCCTTGGTAGGACATGTCTTCCGAGTCAGGTCCATCAGAGGCTAGGCAAGCATCCTTCCTGGCATTCGGAGAACGAAGAATGGAACAGGCTAGCAAGTGTGCAGGTGTGCGTCATATGACAGGCCCCGCCTTACATTTTCCACCAAAGATTTTGGAAATTGGTCTGTGCGCAAAGCATTGTGGGGATTTTAAGACCGCGGAGGATACACTGGTGCATCCTCCAAATTTCCCGCAACGAAGGATTCAGTCCTCGGTAGAATTCCAAGGATCCTGGACATTGGAACAGTCCTTCGGCGGGATTCGATGACGTAGCATCCTTGTAATAGTGGCTATGGAGGAGCCTTCCTCGACATTGAGAAACACCCAGACACAATGAGTCAGAGTTTGATAAGCCCTCCCTCTCCTTCCTGCTCTCAGACACAGCCAGCTCCACTCTGTACTTCCTGGCTCCTCCCCTTCAGATCCACACTGAGGAGGATGGGTGTAACCAAGGGTAAAGTCCAAGAGCTGATAGGCCACATTCACTGCAAACACACATCCTGTTCAGATCACAGCTCTCATAGTTTCAGCTCTCAGGAAGTGAAACTCAGACACTCGCTGCTACTGAGAGGTGAAATGGCGCAGAAAGGAGTTCAGCTGGACCGGGAAACCTTCTCTTGTGCGATCTGTCTGGATCTACTGAAGGATCCGGTGACTATTCCCTGTGGACACAGCTACTGCATGGACTGTATTAAACACCACTGGGATGGAGAGTTAATCCACAGCTGCCCTCAGTGTAGGCAGAGCTTCACACCGAGGCCTGTCCTGCTGAAAAGCACCATGTTAGCAGCTTTAGTGGAGGAGCTGAAGAAGACTGGACTCCAAGCTGCTCCTGCTGATCACTGCTATGCTGGAGCTGAAGATGTGGCCTGTGATGTCTGCACTGGGAGGAAACTGAGAGCCTGTAAGTCCTGTCTTATGTGTCTTATATCTTACTGTGAGAAACACCTCCAGCCTCATTATGACGTAGCTCAATTAAAGAAACACAAGCTGGTGGAGCCCTCCAAGAAGCTCCAGGAGAACATCTGCTCTCATCACGACGAGGTGATGAAGCTGTTCTGCCGCACTGATCAGCAGTGTATCTGTTATATCTGCTCTGTGGACGAACACAAAGGCCACGACACAGTGTTAGCTGCAGCAGAGAGGACTGAGAGGCAGAGAGAGCTGGAGGGGAGTCGACTAAACATCCAGCAGAGAATCCAGGACAGAGAGAAGGAGGTGAAGCTGCTTCAGCAGGAGGTGGAGGCCGTCAATGGCTCTGCTGATAAAGCAGTGGAGGACAGTGAGAAGATGTTCACTGAGCTGATCCGTCTCATGGAGAAAAGAAGCTCTGATGTGAAGCAGCAGGTCAGATCCCAGCAGAAGAGAGAAGTGAGTCGAGTCAAAGAGCTTCAGGAGAAGCTGGAGCAGGAGATCTCTGAGCTGAAGAGGAGAGACGCTGAGCTGAAGCTGCTGTCTCACACAGAGGATCACAACCAGTTTCTGCACAGCTACCCCTCACTGTCAGCCCTCAGTGAACCTACACACTCATCCAGCATCAACATCCGTCCTCTGAGCTACTTTGAGGACGTGACGGCGGCCCTGTCAGCAGTCAGAGACAAACTACAGGACGTCCTGAGAGAGGAATGGACAAACGTCTCACCGACTGAAGTGGATGTTTTACTGTCAGCAGCAGAGCCCACCACCAGAGCTGGGTTCTTACAATATTCACAGGAAGTCACTCTGGATCCAAACACAGCAGAGACACGGCTGGTATTATCTGAGGGGAGCAGAAAAGCAACATGCATGAAACAACCACAACCTTATTCTAGTCACCCAGACAGATTCACTGGTTATTATCCTCAGGTCCTGAGTAGAGAGAGTCTGACTGGACGTTGTTACTGGGAGGTGGAGCGGAGAGGGGGAAGAGTTTTTGTAGCAGTCGCATACAAGAATATCAGCAGAGCAGGGAATGAATGTGGATTTGGAAACAATGTCAAATCTTGGTCCTTAGATTGTAACCAAAACAGATATTCATTTCGTTACAACAGTATCAGCACTCCCGTCTCAGGTCCTCTGTCCTCCAGAGTAGGAGTGTACCTGGATCACAGAGCAGGTGTTCTGTCCTTCTACAGCATCGTCTCTGAAACCATGACTCTCCTCCACAGAGTGCAGACCACATTCACTCAGCCGCTACATGCTGGAGTTTGGTTTTGTGAACATGGAGCCACAGCTGAGTTTTGTAAACTGAAATAGCCTGAAGTCATTTGAGGAACTCTTCTACTTCTTAAACTCACTGTGTCTCCATCATTGTTGCTGAGAGCTGATTGCTCATGTCTTCACTGCACAGAGATCAGCTGTCAATCAAACATGATGGGAGGTGCTTTAACATCTTCTCATGAGTTGTTCTGTGTCGTGTTAAATTATCACATAATCATTTAAAACATATAGTCTTATACTCTGATTGCCTTTTACTCTGTTCAATTGTATTTGTAGTCTTGTATGTGTTTAACAGAGACGTGTGTTCATGATTTAAAAATGTGTTGAATATGGATATTGATGTATTTGTGTGTTGTTGTTTCTCTTGTAAAGTGAGTCTTTAGAGAGAAAGCACCAGAGCTTCTTTCATTGGAGATATTTGATTCTAAAGGTTTTTAATTTGTAACTAAGTCTAAATGTGTTGAATGCATAAATGAAAGTTTGAATAATGCAACAAAACGGAAAAAACGAAAAGTCATAAATAAGAAAAGCCAACAGGTCGAGTGCCACATGTCTGTATATTTTGTAATGTTTGGGTTTTTCTTGTTAATAAAAGAACTAAAAGGATAAAAGTGAAAATCTCTGTCTTTTGCTTTTTTTAATTATAAATATATAAATTATTTTTCTGAAACAAGATATTTTCATGTTTTTATATATATTTTATTTATTTGTAGGATTAAGAAAAATCAGATGAAACCAGAGCTGAAAAAGCTGCACTTGTACAATCTGAAAAAGGCATCTCTTGCTAAGATCAATAATGGAGCCTGAGGCTGGTGAGCCGTTTCTCCAGCAGCAGCAGTTTGATGTCAGACCGGTCCGACCGGAACAGGAAGGAACTCCTGCGTCACGTTGGAAACCTTAAAGTCACACAGGGAACATTGAGCTTCTGTTCTTCTGTGGGTTTGTTTTGAGTCTAATGTAAGAGTATAAAGCGAGGTGTGTGTGTGTGTGTGTGTGTGTGTGTGTGTGTGTGTGTGTGTGTGTGTGTGTGTGTGTGTGTGTGTGTGTGTGTGTGTGTGTGTGTGTGTGTGTGAGACAACACTCAGGTATGAGATCGAGATTGTATCAGCAGAAAGACAGCAGGTGTGTGTGTGTGTGTGTGTGTGTGTGTGTGTGTGTGTGTGTGTGTGTGTGTGTGTGTGTGTGTGTGTGTGTGTGCGTGCGTGCGTGCGTGCGTGCGTGCGTGCGTGTGTGTGTGTGCAACCCTGTCTCCTAGAAATTACGTTCCCACAAAACTAAACTGCATTCTCAAATACGTTTCGCAAGAAACGTATTTCCTTCCACGTTACGTTTGTTATGAACATATCTTAAATACGTTTATTTTCTACATATCTTCTAGAAACCTATTTTCTCCCACATGACGTTTGTTATGAACGTATCTTAAATACGTTTGCTTTCTACCTATATTTGCCATTTCTTTTCTAGCTTATAATAATGATAATAGTAATTTATTAATATCATTTTAGAGCAAACTTATTTTCGCGCTGGCTGGCGGCTGACTTTTCAGTTGACCAAATCCGTTATTATGCTGGTTAATGGTTAATAATCACAATATTGTTTGTAGTCGTTTCATACAGCATTCTCAATTACGTTTAACAAGAAACGTATTTTGTCCCACGTTACGTTTGTTCTGAACATATCTTAAATACGTTTGCTTTCTACCTATCTTTGACATTTCTTTTCTAGCTTATAATAATGATAATAGTCATTTATTAATATCATTTTAGAGCACACATTTGAAATCGACGATCGGGCTTGATATCCTATGGTTAAATTAAAATCAGTAGGCGAGGCTGTAATTTCGCCAGCTGCGAGGCAGAAAATAATAGTTCTAACATGCCAAAAAGCTGCTGTGTCGTTTATTGCACCTCAAACATTAAAACAAATCCAGAGTTACGTGTTTCTGTACTTCCTCTAAGAAGAAAGGACAGTATACAACAGAAGAGCTCTGTGGCTTCAGGCTTGATCGCCGTTCAAATGACAGCTGGTTTCCCCAAAAGTGGGCAGGGCTGTAAAGTGACGTAGGAAAGATCATCAGCTCGCTGATTGGATGTTTTAGCCGCAATGCACGTCGGGATATGGTGTTAATGCGATATGAAATCCGAAAAAATAATCAGAGTTTAGGATGGCCGAAGACACTACACTACCCATAATCCCCAGCTATCGTTTGGGACTACAGTCCCGTTGACAAACCCCGTGATTAATCTTCAAGCTCTGGGATTGGATGTTGGAGTGGCAGTGCGCCAAGGTTACGCCGAGCGCCAAACAGCTCTTTGAAATGGAACGAAACCACGGCAGACTTTCCAAAACTGGACTCGAACGCCCCCCCAGAACTACAAATGCTGGCTATTGTGTTTCGCAACATGTTCTATGGCGTCTCTACTGGGAATTGTAGTTTTAAAAGACGTTTTCGTTTTTCCCAAAATTAGAAGTTGACAGTATTAAACTGTGTACAGCCCTGGAGGTTTAGGGGATAGGAAACAAATTGGTGTGTACAAATGTAAAACATGTAATTAATAAATGGGTGAAAATCGCTTGTGTCCATAATGGGAAGCATTAATATATACCCACATGCCAGCTCATTGTTACTTTGGAATTCTACTCCACTACAATTCAGAGGTTAACCTGGTATTTTTACTCCACTACATTTATTTTAGTTACTTTGCAGATTCTGATTAATGATGTGAAATATAAACAACCCTTAAAGCAGACTTTAGTTACACCTGAGTAAAATTCAGGGAAAGGTGATTGTCAAGTGCCAACAATCAGGAGAGATATTAGTTGGTGCTTGAGAAGACTAAACATTTATCTGCAGATCTCTATAAAGTATATTCATTACTCGTTATTCTCTACTAATAGTTCATTAAAAACTGTATATAATAGCTATTTTGCACATCCCTTTCAAGATTTTCTAAGGTTTATTGACATATCATATACACAACTATGTTGAAGTTATGCAATTAATGAAAAACTTGGGTCACAGGTTCCTCAACAGTGCATTACAAGACATCTATCAATATGTGTGTATTCCTCCACCATTAAACTCAAATTCTGCACATGTCTTATACTATCTACATACATAAGAGTATAATTAATATATATATAATATCAGTTAAAATAAGTGCTTCAACACAGTTAACATTGCAGGAAAGCAATATATTAGACGTTAAGTACTTTGTCAGGCTTAATATTTATCTGTAGATAGATACCCCCAAAGCTTTTTTCTTATTTGAAAGAAAACCTAAAGTATTCTTTAATGTGTTAATAAAGGTTAATTAGTTTGTCTGTTTTGCACATCCTCATATTAATATCTTTGTACATCAGGCACTAAACTGTTTTATTGTAGAGATCACTTACAGTATCTTCTTGATTTTTTATATTCTATATTTCTATCATTGACCTTCTACTTTCCCCCTATGAAAGTATGTACTCTTAATATTTTATTCATCAAATAACATTATTCAACAAAAATAATTAAATAACGTGCTTTAACCACTAGGCGGTGCACACAAGGTACACACAGTATACTAATAATAACTTTGTATTACTAGTGTAGGACACTTATGTATGTATAACATCTGAAGATGTGTAGTTGTATTCATGTTTTTACATAATTGTACAGGATATTGCTATATTATTTCTCATGTTTACTTCTACACATTAATATCTGATTTGTAAAACATCAAAGACAGAAAGGTATATCCGTCATTTAATCGTAAGCTATTGAAATTGTGATTCCAGAGATGTGTCTCCCATCACCCAAATCCCCTGACTATTCTCTGAACTCAGTATTTACATTCTTATATTCAAAGAAAATCAGTAATATCTTTAAAAACTACAAGTCCTTTTCTATCAGCTGTGCACCGTTATGGTGTAAATATAACCTATCTACCAATTGGATCAAATATAAAAGTCAGCCGTATTAGTATTGATACTGCAAGGAGACGTATTTTGTGAAAAGAAATGTAAGATGTTGTTTAATTGTTGATATATTTATGATCCACGTCACGTATTCAGTTTCGGCGGCAGTTCTTCCTGTTTGTCCAGAAGTCTTCTCATCAGGGCTCTATAAATAAAGAACTATGGCAGATGTGTAATATTTAATGCAGCCGAACCGTGTATTACAATGCCGTTATGTGATGACTTTCAAAGAGAAAAGCAAGAACACTCGGAATAAAGTATTATTATTATTTTTTTTAATGGTTTCGGATTTCACATCGCATAAACACCATATCCCAACGTGCATTGCGGCTAAAACATCCAATCAGCGAGCTGAGGATCTTTCCTACTAGTGATGGGATTTATGGCTCTTGAAGGGAGCCGGATCTTATGGCTCCTTTCCTTTCAAAGAGCCGTTCAAAAGAGCCGTTCTAAAGAGCCGTTTTGTTAAAGGGGGCAGGGTTACTAGATTTATCTGCGAAATAATCACCAGGATAATGATTGACTGTATTGCCATTTGCCAGACCTAATGTCAATAATCTGCATTGTAAACACGACACAAGGTGGCGCCATATCCATGTCATTCATGTCAGTGAATGTATTACTTTGAATTTACCCTCTGTATGTGTTAAGTAAATAAAGTTGCCTTGCCTTGAATGAAATTCACGCAACTCTTAATATTAGAACACTTTTTATTGGCAATATACAATTTACAATAAACTTTTGTGCAAAACATATTTTATTGCAAATCGAACAACACCAAAAACATTTAGGAATAAATAGGAAAACTACTTCTGAACAATATTTAAAGTATTATAAAAACAGAGTAAAATAAAATAGAGAAAAATCTGTGAGCTGCTTTGTCAAAAACAGGAGATGAGCTGCTCCTGGCCTATGGCCTGCTTGCTGCTTGAGCATGCATTATGCCATCATCTATGGCAAATTTGCATTAAGGAAAACAAGTTCCCTCACTTTTGAGGGCTTAAGGCGATTTCTCCTCTCTGATACTATTTGTCCAGTCTTCGAGAATATTCTCTCTGACGGAACTGACGTTGCCACAATGCAAAGCCTTTCAGCCATGAGCTTGGTGAGCCTGGGGTATAAGGTGGCTCGACTTTCCCACCACTTAAGAGGATCTGAGGATTTTGGAAGAAGAGGCTCCTCTAGGTAAGACCGCACCTCCATGATGGCATCTGCTGTGGGATTCCTTGTTGACACTGCACCAGCGACACGGTCATGGAAATACCTCCAAACAACTGATCCTTCTGCAGCACTGCCTGCTCCTTCCTGTTGATCTGGTTGCTGGCTGGGTTCGCTGCTGCTGAGAGTGACTCTTCCTGCTGCAGTTGCTATTCTCTGGAAAGCCTCATCTGCAGCTCTGGCATCCCCGAATGCCACCTTTTTGAATCTTGGGTCAAGTGCCGTAGCATCTCCAAGGGTGTGGTTATATTCCATTCTGAGGAATCTACTTGCCATGTTTGCACATAGCGAGTTCCCCAAATCTGATGCTTGTTGTGTTGTTGCACTTCCCTGGCGGCTGACTGTGACTTTCTGCAGTCCCTTTGCCAGCAATATTACCATTGAGGCGGTCACGTAGCTAGTGAGAAAAAAACAAGGAATATTGAGACAATTATGTGTTAAGTGTTACCAACAATGACACACTATACTATATACACTGGTATCTATATCATTTATATAATACAAATAAAATAGTCTCAAACATTCATAATTTGTTATCTGGTATTTTTGCATGCATGCTATAGAAAGCTTCAGCTGACCAACTCTAACTAATAACACACCTTTCTGCACTGATCTCAACAGTGACTTCTTGAAAGGGCTCCAGGATAGTGCACACCTCCTGCAGTATGCTCCATTCTTCTTGGGATAGAGGGCTGACTGATGCATTTGTGATGGCCAGGGTGGAGATAATGGCATCCTTGGATTTCAGAAAACTCTTCAACATGTCATATGTAGAGTTCCATCTTGTGATGCAGTCCTGTTTGAGTCGTAGCTCTGCCATCCCCATTTGGTTTTGAGTGGCCTTCAGTTTTTCTGCACCCACTGTGCTCCTGTGAAAGTATTCCACCACCTCTTTCACTTTATCCAGAATGGGTTTTAGGCCTTTGAGGGAATCTCTGGCAATCAAATTGATAGTATGTGCCATGCATGGAAGGTGGGTCCATTTTGCTATTTGTATAGCCTTTGTAATGTTAGCAGCATTGTCAGTTACGCAGCAAACCACTTTACCTTCCACTTTCCAATCTTTTGCAACATTGAGAAGCTTTTTGGCCAGATTGTCTGCTGTGTGCCGTTCACTAAATTCAAAACAGTCCAATAGGCAGGAGGACATCTTGAAATCTTCAATGAAGTGGCATGTTACTGCCATAAATGAGGTTGTAGCCCTTGATGTCCAACAGTCTACGGTTAAGCAAACTGCTGACAGTTTAGACACCTTTTCCTTCAGTGATGCTGCTTCTCTCTGATACATGTTTGCAATTGTCTGGGATACTGTCTTCCTTGATGGAAGACTGTAGGAAGGGTTGAGAGCATTGCTGTATCGCTTGAATCCTTTGTCTTCCACAATACTGAATGGCTGGAAGTCAGTTGCAATCATTTTAACAAGCTCTTCATCTATCTTACCTTGTCTCATTGGGGTTATGACAGGTGCTACATAACTGTGGAGATGAGTCTGTTTTGTTTTAGGTATTGTGCCAGTGGTTCTATGAGAGCTTGGTGCCTGGCCAGGCACTAATGTAGGCCTATTGGTAGTTTCAGATGATGACTGACTTGATGTGGTCGGGGTTTCAGCAGAAGCACTGGCGCCGTCTCCGTCATTATTATTGGAACCTTGTTGTCTCAGCTCGGCCACTTGCACCGTCGGATGCTGTGTTTTTAAGTGGCGATGAAGATTATTGGTTGACCCTGCTTTAAATGATATTTTTCCTTTACAAATGGTGCACTCCGCTTTATCACTGCCTGGATTTTGTTTAAAGTGCATCCAAATGCTGCTGCGTTTTCGCGTTTGGCTCATTATCTATCCGCAAAACACGTGGGACGTCTATCTGTCCTATACCACCACTTGTTATGGCTTGGCTTCTCTCTCGCGTGTATTCCGTTAAGACCCACCCCATCTCACTCCTCGTGCTGAAACCTACCAATCAGAGTAGGGGCGGGTCTTCACAGAATACGTTTAGGGAACAAAATCAAGCTTTTTAAAAGGCGAGTGGATTTTGACAGGCAGTGAGTGCGGACCAACGATTGAACGATAAAAAGAACGGCTCTCACCAAGTACGACTCGGTTCCCCTCGTTCGTACCAAAGAGCCGTTCAAAAGAATCGGCTCGTTCGCGACCGACACATCACTATTTCCTACGTCTGTTTCCGGTATTGTTCCTGTAATGAGAGTTCACATTTATGCTACATTGAAGGGTGGAATTGACTACACATCTTCAGAAACATAATTTGCTTCAGATATATACTGTAACTCATAGCAATATTGTAACCATTAAGAAAAGCCAACTGCATTAAAAACCCAGTTAACAAACACAAGGTAAAGTATTTTTCCTTCAGTAATGAAGATGTAATTCCAATGTAGACACCTGGGGTCGCTGTTCAGTCTGTTACGCTGAGCCATGCATTGTCTGGAACGTAAAAGGGACGAAGAAGACAAAGTGAAGTGACGTACTTCTGGTTCAATGTGAAAACATTCCCAGTTATGCCGCGTTTCCACTACACAGCCTCGCTCGGCCCCGCTCGGCCTCCTTTGGCCGCGCCCGGCCTCGTTAGGACCAGCTCACTTTGGGCGCGTTTCCATTACAGTTTAGGAACCGGGTCAGTATCTATAGTAACAGTGTAGGCGGAGCGACGCTGCTTAAAACTGCCGTGACGTCATCTTCAATGCGACACAACAATGGAGATGTGAAAGCGATCGTTTGCTTGTTTTTTGCTGTGTGGTTTATTATCACAAGAAATAGACAAGAGTTGTTTCGAAAGAGGCGACGTATAGCAAGACGAGGTATAGAAGAAGCTGACGCGAGAGTTCGGGCAGTCCTCCTACGCCGCAGAGACTACAGGACGACTCGAATCACTACTAACTACAATGCTACTTGGTAAGCTAACGTTCGCTAACTAGCAATGTGTTTAGGCTCACGCTCCCTATACGACCAAAGTATTTCAAGTATTTAATTAATTGTAGCTACCACTTTTACGTATTAAAATATGTATGCTTTTGTTTGTGTATTTCAGAAGTTACCGACCGAGCTACCGAGTGGTGGAATGTGATTGTTCCATCTTTCACACACTCAGTGGGTGGAGAACTTCAGGATGCCTGAGGAAAACCTACGTGTAATACCTAAATATTCATTGTATTGTATTGAACATAAATACATCTTTTCTTTTTCACATACATGTGTTTGTCAAATTATTTAAACCAAAAAAATGTTATCAGAATTGACTATTTAGTAAATATTTGAATTTCAAGCACCAGTACTGCCCCCATAATAATAATCTAATAAATTAAGCAAATATCAAAGCAAACTATAAACATAAATACAAAAGTGTAAAACACAACAGAACTATATTCATAAATGCAAGTGTAAAAAATTGTTAACATGGATGGAGGCTAAAGTATCCACAGCATAAAATAATATGATTATGATGGTTTGTCTGAAAGACACAGCCTCAAGGTTCAAGGTTTTTTATTTTGTCATACGAACATAGCTAGTGTAGTTATGACAATGAACATCTTAGGTCACAGGCTCCTCCAACAGTGCAACACAATAACCCAGATCAACAGAAATATAGTGCAAGTAAATATTAAGCGCTGTGCACCGCTCTCTTTGTATAGGTGTTTTCTTTTGTTCTCTTCTCTTTGAAATATATAAGCAATGTGTTTGAGTCTAGCACAACGAGGGTATTACAATTGAGTAATTTTTCTACATGTATTTATCATGTATTCTTAATACCATTATGTAATGTTATGTTTTAGAGGAGGACCTCAAGCTAGCAAACTCAATTTCAAACAGTATGCAGAGTTGTCCTGCTAAAGAGTTAAAATGTATTATTTAACCAAGTATTTATTCTCTTATTTGCTTTAATTGCAACAGATGATAAAGGTTTCACTGTGATAAGTATTCTCTTAAATCCATAAACCCCTGTACAGTGCTTTGTGGACGATGGTGTTTATGATATTTCTGACTGCAGAGGGACGCCTAGATGATGCCATCTTTCTGTGCGATCGCTGGTGGGTGCAATTATTTATCAACAAGCAATAAGATAAGACATGGCATTGATTCTGCTGGGCCAGTTGCCGTTCCTGCAGGGCCAGATCCTCTCCTCCTCGGTTTGTGCTGTTGATGCAGAGGACGTTGTGTCCTCCTCGCTGTTCCTCCTCGCTAGTCCCAATGTAATCATCTAGAACAGAAACATGACTTGTAAATTCCACAAACTACTGCAGCACAATACTATAAATAGCAACAACAACTATAGAAAAGACAAACTGAACGTAAACAATGGCACATATGGTGTTAGCAAACAATAGCTCTCGCTAATGCTATCTGCCTAGCTAGCCTTCGGGGCTCCATCGGGGTTGTCGAACATAAATGTAAGGATAAAATAGACTTATTTGTTAGAAGTGAGCTTTAAAACAGATAGGGACACAAAGCAGGGACACAAAGCAGGGACACAAAGCTTTCAAGCAAATAACACAGCGTTAGCAAAAACGTACCATGCAGACTCCAGTAACGCCGTTGGAGAGTCCAGTGTCTGTGTAGAGACCTCCTGAAAGACTTTGATATTGCGAGTTGTCCCGTCGAGCACCCGCTGGACCTTATCATCTGCAATATAATGGACGTCGTCACTTCCTCGACCGACCATGGTGTGCTTTTCTTTGCCATTGTTGTAGCTCCTCCGTTAACAAAAATGCTGTTTGTAAATATGGATTATCTCGCGCGCAGATTGTGACGATTCTCTCCGACCAATCAGCAGCCGAGAGCGTTGACGTCACAAACACAGCCCGGTTGCCTCTGGCCCTGGCCCCACGATTTTATGAGGCCAGAAAAACTGAGAATTAGGACCAGCCGGCCGGTACTAGGCCAAGTGGAAACGCAACCACAAACGGGCCGCTGACGTCACAGCCCTCTTAAACCGGGCTGCGCGCTGTAGTGGAAACGCGGCATTAAACCATAGATATATATAAAAACATATGTTTATATATATCTATGAGTTAAACAACATAAACAAATCGCTTAATAAAAAGATAAAACACTGGCATGTAATTTACGTTTGGATTAAATAGAATGGTTTTGAATAATAGATGAGAGTAAAATCTACGTCACAGCCCCACCCACTTTTGGGGAAACCAACGCTGTCATTTGAACGGCGATCAAGCCTGAAGCCACAGAGCTCTTCTGCTGTCCTTAGAGGAAGTTTGAGGTGTTTGAGGTGCAATAAACGACACAGCAGCTTTTTGGCATGTTAAAACTCTGCCTCGCAGCTGGCGAAATTACAGCCTCGCCTACTGATTTTAATTTAACCATAGGATATCAAGCCCGATCGTCGATTTCAAATGTGTGCTCTAAAATGATATTAATAAATGACTATTATCATTATTATAAGCTAGAAAAGAAATGTCAAAGATAGGTAGAAAGCAAACGTATTTAAGATATGTTCAGAACAAACGTAACGTGGGACAAAAGACGTTTCTTGTTAAACGTAATTGAGAATGCTGTATGAAACGACTACAAACAATATTGTGATTATTAACCATTAACCAGCATAATAACGGATTTGGTCAACTGAAAAGTCAGCCGCCAGCCAGCGCGAAAATAAGTTTGCTCTAAAATGATATTAATAAATGACTATTATCATTATTATAAGCTAGAAAAGAAATGGCAAATATAGGTAGAAAGCAAACGTATTTAAGATACGTTCATAACAAACGTCATGTGAGAGAAAATAGGTTTCTAGAAGATATGTAGAAAATAAACGTATTTAAGATATGTTCAGAACAAACGTAACGTGGGACAAAAGACGTTTCTTGCGAAACGTATTTGAGAATGCAGTTTAGTTTTGTGGGAACGTAATTTCTAGGAGACAGGGTTGCACGCAGAGTAATGCACCGTGGTAAGCAGCTCCTGACCCATTTACTCACCCTCGTCACATTTCATAAAAGAGTGGTGCAGGGATGAGTCTTCCAACCCGTAAAGGAGGTAGCATTTGAACTCTTCTGGTTGAAGGACGGCCTCACCTTAGTATGTTTCTGACAGGACAAGAAACCAACACAACTATTTGTGGTTCTTTAATTGCACTTGCATTGATCTCCTTTGTTACGCTGCCCCCTGGTGGAGAGCCTTAGACACTGAGGGGTCAGATTTATATTTGCCGCAATAAATGTACAAGCTGCTCGAATGAAAGCCATCAGAAAACCTCATTATGGATCATCAGCAATTGCATATTGGTATCAGCGGCTAAAAACTTGATCTATTTATTCGTACTTTTGTTCTTATTGTACAATCGATATTTAAACACAGGAAGGAATGTGTACTTGACATAGTGTACATTTCTCTACAGCCTGCAATGATTTTATCAGCTTTGCCGTAAAATGTCAGTGTGTGTGTGTGTGTGTGTGTGTGTGTGTGTGTGTGTGTGTGTGTGTGTGTGTGTGTGTGTGTGTGTGTGTGTGTGTGTGTGTGTGTGTGTGTGTGTGTGTGTGTGTGTGTGTCAGATATAAAGCCAGCCAACGTGTTCATCACAGCCACAGGTGAGGTGAAGCTGGGTGACCTGGGATTAGGACGCTTCTTCAGCTCCAAAACCACGGCGGCACACTCCTTAGGTAAGGAACGAACATACATGTAAATACAGAACATGCATACATACATATTCATATACATGGATTCGATACAGAATACATTTAAAAACAGCATTAAATCTGTGTGTTTTCTGTGATCGTCTCACAGCAATGATCAATTGATTTCCTGAACATCTTAACTCTCTTTCTCCCAGTGGGGACTCCTTACTACATGTCGCCGGAGAGGATCCACGAGAACGGATACAATTTGAAGTCTGATATCTGGTCTCTGGGATGTCTTCTGTATGAGGTAAGCTCACATACACTGTTACTTGTTTTTTAAAGATTGTTACACCTTTTCCAACGTGATATTCAAGCACTTTGAACCCTAACCCTTTTACACTACAGCTGAGGTT
Organism: Trematomus bernacchii; assembly: GCF_902827165.1. Classification (NCBI taxonomy): domain Eukaryota; kingdom Metazoa; phylum Chordata; class Actinopteri; order Perciformes; family Nototheniidae; genus Trematomus; species Trematomus bernacchii. The sequence goes on from NW_022987567.1 coordinate 7,892,646, forward strand.
AATACATATTCACATATAGTACGTATGGCCTGCTTTAGACGAGGATGGAAAGGGAGCTCTTCAGGTATAATGAAATGTAGTGGGCCTAGCATCAGTCCCAGGAAAGTCACAATACATGCAGGGCAGCTTGCAGTCTTCAAGCTCCTTTTCAATCCTCCAAAGAGTGGACGTCTGCGCTCTGTCAGCAGCGACTGATCGATCACCTCTTCTTCATCGTGTTGGTTTAAAGTCTTCATCAGGAATGTCTCTCATCCAGCCTGTCTTCCACTTGTTTCTGCAGATGGCAGCGCTGCAGAGTCCGTTTTATGGGGACAAGATGAACCTGCTCTCCCTCTGCCAGAAGATCGAGAAGTGTGATTACCCCCCCCTCCCTCCGGACCATCACTCTGAGAAGGTAGATGAGGAATCATTATTACAGACAACAAATGCAATTTCTCCTCCTTGATCAAATGTTACTTGGCTGTAGGAAATGAATGAACCTAAAGGACCGATTACCACATTGTTGTTGTGTCTTTTCGTGGGATTTGTTGACCAAGAAACTACAGAATATCCGTCTCCTTTAAGCTAATGAAGCCCTTCTTTCCTACAGCTGAGGGAGCTGGTCAGCATGTGCATCAACCCGGAGCCAGACCAGCGGCCGGACATCGTCTTCGTGCTGCAGATCGCCAAACAGATGCACGTTTGGACCTCCAGCACCTGAGCCCCCCCCCCCCTCCTTCTTCTCAATCTGAGGACTGTCTCATGTGCACAGGAGCACCATGGCAGCTTCACCCCCTCTCCTCTCCTGTCATGGAGGATGTGAAGAGCCCAGTAGTGGTGCAGCACTCGTTCAAAGTGGACTTTTCTGAAAGCAAAGGAGACTTTTCTGCAGCTCAGGATGAAGAGCTGTCTCACTCTGATCAGATTTCTTCGAGGGTGCATTCCATACAGACGGGGACTTTGAGTATTGATCATCTGTCGTTGTAATCTATTTTATATTGTCAATTGAAGTACATTCTGTAGGGGTCAAATGAGCCATCGGTAACTGTGTATTAGCCATTACTGAGTCACATTTGTGATTTGTCTTCACATTTGTCGTTTACATGCAGTGTGTATTAGCCCAGTGTGACTGCTTCCTTATTATATCACTTCTCTGGGCCTGGTCTTGTTCAAATATATTTTATTTATTTTCATGAAAACCTTCAGGATTTGTTTTCATAGATCTGAGATTTCAGTAAGAATTCTGATTTATTACTCAAAAGAAAAAATCAGTATTGGGACTGATCAAATCTTTGTTCAGCCAGCGATACCTGTCACGGGGCTTGGTGTGTTTATTTGGTTGGGGCTCGATGTCCACATAATCACTGACTGGGCGGCCATTGGGTTCAGATAAGAGATAAGATAGAACTTTATTGATCTCAATTTGGGACATTGTTGTGTTGCAGCAGCATAAAAGACATGGCATACAATACAAATGAAAAAAGACTAGAAATCAACAAGAAAGTAGAAAATATACATGTTGAATTTACAAATGAACAATAACAAAAGCCAAATATAAAGCAAGTTATTATATATACATAAGTATGTGAGGGATGGATTGTTGTTGGTTTTCTTTGTCCACAGGCATCTTCATCTGCCTCTTCTTCACTCATAGCAGTGTCCTCTGATTCCATCTCAAATCACTTTCTCCTTTTTGGATCACATCCTGCACACTGAATCCAGGACCTCTCTTTGCTGCTGGCATTCTGAAATGGAAAAAGTCATTAATAAATATGTATCAATAATACATATGCTTATTATATTGTAATAGATTACCTGAAGGAATAGATAGGCAGGTTGAACAAGTGTTCATTCTGTCTGGCTTAGCCTATTATCACACTAAAAGGAATGCCTACACCCACACATGCAGGTAAACCAGTTCAACAAGTCACACAATGCTGTCTGGATAATGCTAACAGGCTAATTATCATACTAAAAGGGATACATCCAAATGTCTCAAAACATTTCAGAAAGAACTGTTTCTGCCAGAACCAGGGAAGAGTTAAATGTATTTTTGTAACTAATTAACTGATAAGATACAAGTAGAGTTTATAATATAGCTACAGATATAATTTCACATACTGCTATCAGAAATAATGTATTAATTTATTCAATTCTGGTGTTAATTCAACATCTTAACAGAGGACACATTTAGAACTTAGTTATAGTGAATTATCAAAGACATTCTATTTTTCTATTAGTGTTTTATTCCATATAAGAAGGTAGCCAGGGCCGGTCATTAAAGGAGGCGATCCAGGAAGCCTTCGCTCTCTCAGACCTGCTGCTGACTCCAGAGCCTCTTTGTGGTCTCTGAGAGATTTGGTCATTATTCTGTCTTCTTGTTTTTAGTATTGTTAAATGTGTGTGTGGTGGGAAGTGGAGGATTTGGGTAAGTTTGGGGTACACTCTACCTCTCCTCACGCAGTTAAACTCTGATAGACCCCGTCCACACGGAGATGATATCAGTGGAATCCGCTAAGGTTCGTCCACACGAGGCCAACACGGAAACGCCCACACGGAGCCCGAATCCGATAGCCCTGTGATAACGGCTCCCAAGGTGGGTAGATCTGCGGACGCAACGCTCTGGGGGGCCAAACGGCTCCGTGTGTACGCCCCATACGATCATTTCCTGATAACGATGACGCCATAGCCCGCCTCCCCCACCTCTCCTGCTCACCCCCGCGTCACCCACGTCATTGCTGATGTGTTTCGCCAACAACAACAACAACAACAACAATGGCGGATCACAGGGTTGCTTTCGTGCTCCAGACGCTACTGACCATGCTACAGATGTTAGTGCAAAACCTACAGCTCCTCTACCACAACCATCAGCAACAAGTGGACATGGAGAACTACATGAACTACATGTTGCTAAATCCACCGCGGAGAATAAACAGAAAGGCAACCAGGCAACCATGGCAACCATGCTCGGGGGGTCTTATTCGCTGTTTTTGGTGTATTTTGTGGCGGAAGTACAGCGCCACTTACAGGCCCGGCATATGTACTACAGCGTCTCCAGCGGGTCGAGCGGTCTCGTGTGGACGGAAGGCTTGATATCGAATTCGGTTCATTTTCGTTTGCGTTCCCGTGTAACTGGGGCCTCACAGAACAGATAGTGAGGGCTCTTTGTTTGAGTTCTGTTATATTCATTTATTTAATTTGGCACAATCTTCTTTGTCTCCTCACTTAAAGAACATTTGTTGGCATTTTCTTTGATGTAAATAAATAAACTTCACCCTGACTGTTATTGGTTGTTGTGTGCTACTGTCTCCATTTCCCCTACACTTTATTTGGGATGTAACAATAGATTAGTAGATCATTCAAAAATATAAATCAATGATTAAATACACTTTGACAGATATTTATAGGATAAGATATCCAGCAGCAGGACATCAAGTTATTCAAATGATCTCTACATTTACTAACTGTGATAAAACACATCAATAATCATTATAGTAACCCAGTAACTCAATATATATATACGATTCTGAAAAGGGCCATAATGCATAAGGAGTACTTTTACTTTTGGTACTTTAAGTATATTGTGATACCAATGCTTTTGTACTTTTACTTGTTACACAGTATTTTTACCCCGTAGTATTTCTACTTTTGCTTTAGTAGAATATCGGAGTACTTCTTACACCACTGCCACCATGAGTGTGGAGCTGTGTGCTACAAAAGCCTGAATTTAAAAGAAATATTTTACAGCTGAAGACTGTTTTCAAATGTAGAGCAGGTTGTGAGCGAGGCTCCGTTTGTAAATGAGGAAACAGGTCAGAGTGTCTGCTCCTCCTCCTGGAGTGAGTCAGAGTTTGATAAGCCCTCCCTCTTCTTCCTGCTCTCAGACACAGCCAGCTCCACTCTGTACTTCCTGGCTCCTCCCCTTCAGATCCACACTGAGGAGGAGGGGTGTAACCAACATGTGGGTAAAGCACAAGAGCTGATAGGCCACATTCACTGCACACACACATCCTGTTCAGATCACAGCTCACATAGTTTCAGCTCTCAGGAAGTGAAACTCAGACACTCGCTGCTACTGAGAGGTGAAATGGCGCAGAAAGGAGTTCAGCTGGACCGGGAAACCTTCTCTTGTGCGATCTGTCTGGATCTACTGAAGGATCCGGTCACTATTCCCTGTGGACACAGCTACTGCATGAAGTGTATTAAACACCACTGGGATGGAGAGCTAATCCACAGCTGCCCTCAGTGTAGGCAGAGCTTCACACCGAGGCCTGTCCTGCTGAAAAACACCATGTTAGCAGCTTTAGTGGAGGAGCTGAAGAAGACTGGACTCCAAGCTGCTCCTGCTGATCTCTGCTATGCTGGAGCTGAAGATGTGGCCTGTGATGTCTGCACTGGGAGGAAACTGAGAGCCTGTAAGTCCTGTCTTATGTGTCTTGTATCTTACTGTGAGAAACACCTCCAGCGTCATTATGACGTAGCTCAATTAAAGAAACACAAGCTAGTGGAGCCCTCCAAGAAGCTCCAGGAGAACATCTGCTCTCGTCACGACGAGGTGATGAAGCTGTTCTGCCGCACTGATCAGCAGTGTATCTGTTATATCTGCTCTGTGGACGAACACAAAGGCCACGACACAGTGTTAGCTGCAGCAGAGAGGACTGAGAGGCAGAGAGAGCTGGAGGGGAGTCGACTAAACATCCAGCAGAGAATCCAGGACAGAGAGAAGGAGGTGAAGCTGCTTCAGCAGGAGGTGGAGGCCGTCAATGGCTCTGCTGATAAAGCAGTGGAGGACAGTGAGAAGATGTTCACTGAGCTGATCCGTCTCATGGAGAAAAGAAGCTCTGATGTGAAGCAGCAGGTCAGATCCCAGCAGAAGAGAGAAGTGAGTCGAGTCAAAGAGCTTCAGGAGAAGCTGGAGCAGGAGATCTCTGAGCTGAAGAGAAGAGACGCTGAGCTGAAGCTGCTGTCTCACACAGAGGATCACAACCAGTTTCTGCACAGCTACCCCTCACTGTCAGCCCTCAGTGAACCTACACACTCATCCAGCATCAACATCCATCCTCTGAGCTACTTTGAGGACGTGACGGCGGCCTTTTCAGCAGTCAGAGACAAACTACAGGACGTCCTGAGAGAAGAATGGACAAACGTCTCACCGACTGAAGTGGATGTTTTACTGTCAGCAGCAGAGCCCACCACCAGAGCTGGGTTCTTACAATATTCACAGGAAGTCACTCTGGATCCAAACACAGCAGAGACATGGCTGGTATTATCTGAGGGGAGCAGAAAAACAACACACATGGGACAACAACAGTCTTATTCTAGTCACCCAGACAGATTCAATGGATGTGCTCAGGTCCTGAGTAGAGAGAGTCTGACTGGACGTTGTTACTGGGAGGTGGAGGGGAGAGCGGGAGTATTTTTTGTGAGAAGAGTTTTTGTAGCAGTCGCATACAAGAATATCAGCAGAGCAGGGAATGAATGTCGATTTGGATTCAATGACAAATCTTGGTCCTTAGATTGTAACCAAAACAGTTATACATTTCGTTACAACAGTATCAGCACTCCCGTCTCAGGTCCTCCGTCCTCCAGAGTAGGAGTGTACCTGGATCACAGAGCAGGTGTTCTGTCCTTCTACAGCATCGTCTCTGAAACCATGACTCTCCTCCACAGAGTGCAGACCACATTCACTCAGCCGCTACATGCTGGACTTTGGGTTAATTATGGAGCCACAGCTGAGTTTTGTAAACTGAAATAGCCCTGAAGTCATTTGAGGAACTCTTCTACTTCTTAAACTCACCGTGTGTCCATCATTGTTGCTGAGAGCTGATTGCTCATGTCTTCACTGCACAGAGATCAGCTGTCAATCAAACATGATGGGATGTGCTTTAACATCTTCTCATGAGTTGTTCTGTGTCGTGTTAAATGATCATATAATCATTTAAAACATATAGTCTTATACTCTGATTGCCTTTTACTCTGTTCAATTGTATTTGTAGTCTTGTATGTGTTTAACAGAGACGTGTGTTCATGATTTAAAAATGTGTTGAATATGGATATTGATGTATTTGTGTGTTGTTTCTCTTGTAAAGTGAGTCTTTAGAGAGAAAGCACCAGAGCTTCTTTCATTGGAGATATTTGATTCTAAAGGTTTTTAATTTGTAACTAAGTCTAAATGTGTTGAATGCATAAATGAAAGTTTGAATAATGCAACAAAACAAATCAAAAGAAAAGTCATAAAAAAGAAAAGCCAACAGGTCGAGTGCCACATGTCTGTATATTTTGTAATGTTTGGGTTTTTCTTGTTAATAAAAGAACTAAAAGGACAAAAGTGAAAATCTCAGTCTTTTCTTTTTTTTAATTATAAATATATAAATTATTTTTCTGAAACAAGATATTTTCATGTTTTTATATATATTTTATTTATTTGTAGGATTAAGAAAAATCAGATGAAACCAGAGCTGAAAAAGGTGAACTTGTACAATCTGAAAAAGGCATCTCTTGCTAAGATCAATAATGGAGCCTGAGGCTGGTGAGCCGTTTCTCCAGCAGCAGCAGTTTGATGTCAGACCGGTCCGACCGGAACAGGAAGGAACTCCTGCGTCACGTTGGAAACCTTAAAGTCACACAGGGAACATTGAGCTTCTGTTCTTCTGTGGGTTTGTTTTGAGTCTAATGTAAGAGTATAAAGCGAGAAGTGTGTGTGTGTGTGTGTGTGTGTGTGTGTGTGTGTGTGTGTGTGTGTGTGTGTGTGTGTGTGTGTGTGTGTGTGTGTGTGTGTGTGTGTGTGTGTGTGTGTGTGTGTGTGTGTGTGTGTGTGTGTGTGTGTGTGTGTGTGTGTGTGTGTGTGTGTGTGTGTGAAGGAACTTAACCCTTTCACGAATAATGACAACCTCAGTCAGGATTTATTTGACCAAGTGTTTTTATTGCTCTGGGGGCATGAACAACAATATGTGGACAGTATGCGTTTATGTTTGAACTGAAGAAATTTGTATTTAACACAAATATTGATAAAATAATAAATAAAGATGTGCAAACTTAAAATGATATATGTAAATATAAAGAAAATCTGCATACATATCCAAAACACCATTTAGGAATACTCTATTTCACTTTCCTGTATAGAACACATGGAAAGAGTAACCTCCACACACCGCTGGCATGTAGACTCTCCGTTACAGTCTCTGTTATAGCTATGAACTTTTAAGAACTGATAACTGTGACACAACAAGATCCTTCATTGGGGATGCTATCTACTATGGTAATTGGCAAAGCACCCAGGGCACAAGGCCACGAGACACTGCATGCAGATGTACTTGGTTCTTCGTGTGCATGCAGCATCGTTACATTAATTACATAATTACATTATAATAACATAAGTATATTGATTTACGGCCCAAAAAGATATTGCAGATGAAGTATTTTCAAGAACAACAGTAGCAGTAAAAGTATGAATTGTAGTTTAAATATAGCCAGTGATGCATGACGTCCACATTAGTGGACAGATGATTAATCATAATTTCCTCCCAACATAAAATCAATACTTTGACAATTTATGAATTATATGATTCCTTAGTTGTTACTTGATGTCACCAACATTTTTATACCTGGCAAGATATGGACGAGTGACTGGGGCTGCTTCTCACTTCTCTTATTTTTCATTTCCTCGCTCCTCGGTCTCGGTATAACCGGAAGTTGATTTGTCTGCGCCATCTTGAGTAGCGTCCTATAGAGAGGCGAAGTCCCGCCCATCTACTTCCGCCCCATGGGACCTTATTTCGGAAAAATTATGTATTGAAGTCAATGGGGAGAGAAAGATTATCTCTCGATCCCGTTTGAATTGTGCCACGAATTACACATATGATGTTTGTCAATCTTAAAAAATCATTTCCATGTCAAAAAAGTCACAGTTTGTCGTAAAACTGTTGAAATATAAGACTATGAAAAATACGCAACTAGAAAGACTACAAATCCCAGAATCCCGGTCCCGCATGCTGGCTCTTAGGAACCGACTAACTCCCCTTGTGTGTATGTACAGCTCTCAACATGCCCAGACTTGGAGTGATGTTCACCTCTTTTAATACTTTCCGCCTCATTCTGAAAGAAAGAAGTGAAATGTGCCAACGTGACGGCCGTCTTGGTGTGTGGTGCGAGACGGGAGATGTAGTTCATTGAGCGGTTTCACACAAAAAAAAGTGTTACTTCACAGTTTTACGACACATTTTAAATGTTTTGACTTGCAAAATTATCTTTTAAATTGACAAACATCATGTGTGTAATTTGTGGCTCAATTCAAACGGGATCGAAAGATAATCTTTCTCTCTCCATTGACTTCAATACATACTTTTTCCGAAATAAGGTCCCATGGAGGTCCCCCGGAAAGGGAGGGACTTCGCCTCTCTATTGCCCTTTACAGACGTGGAGGAAGTCGGGGGTCTTAAATCTGTCAACACTGTCACAGAGGTCAGAGGTGACAGGAAGTGAGGTTGTGTGTGTGTGTGTGTGTGTGTGTGTGTGTGTGTGTGTGTGTGTGTGTGTGTGTGTGTGTGTGTGTGTGTGTGTGTGTGTGTGTGTGTGTGTGTGTGTGTGTTATTATTACATTGTGTGGCCATGCATCAGACAGCCCAGTCACGCCGTGGGGTCCAATTTTTGTGTGGGGTCCAAAACCCTGGACCCCAGAAATTTTACCTCATATTCTTTAAAATGAAGAAGTTTTCAGGGTTGTCCCCAAAAATCACTTTTACCGACTTAGTGTGTATAAGTGTGCTAACGGGAGGTAACTCAGTATCGGCCACTACTGGCCAAGGCAGGTACTGCATCCCACACACACATTCCATTCTCCACACACACTTTGCTGAACTGCGCATGTGCAAGCAGCCATCTTCCAACATCTTTAGCTGTTTGATTAGCTGGTAGCACTTAGCTCCTTAGCTTAGTGTCTTTAATAAAATACAGAATGAAAAACACAAATGTATACATTTTTGGTGAGTTTGACTCGTGTTGTCACAATAACAAGCCATGAATCATTAATCATTAATTAGGTAAATGACATAAATATAAAAGGATTTGAGAGATTACAGTGCAATACAGACTACAGCTGCTGTTAGCATAAATGCTAACTTAACATTGAAAATGCCATACACAAGCTAAACTTTAGCATACATGCTAACTTTACATTGAAAACGGCTTAGACAAGCTAACCGTTAGCATAAATGCTAACTTAACATTGAAAACGTCATAGACAAGCTAACAGTTAGCAAAATGCTAATAAATTATGTTCTAAGAGTACTCAGATCTTGTGCTTGTACATAGAAGTACTCAGATATTGTACTTTTCACATGTTTCATACCTGATGAGTTTGCATCCCTGTATATATATGTATAAAATAATACAAATCTAAATGTTCTTAATAAATAGCCTTGTCTTAAAGCTCCCATGTCATGCTTTTCCGGTTATTACCCGTCCCCTTGTGTGTTATGAAGGTTTTTATGCATGTAAACGGTGTGCAGAGTCAAAACCCTGAAAGTACACCCTGTAGCGAGTAAAACTCTAACACAGAAAATACCTCCCCAAAACGCCTCGTTGGAGATACGTCACTGCCCATTTGAGTCTTCCATTTAGTTCTGGGTACCGCCTGATGTCATGCGGTACCCGGAACGAAATGGACCAATCCCGAAGAGCTATGGCCACACCAGCAGCGGCGTGTTCCTCCAGAGGTTCGAAGAACCGGCATTTCACAGACGAAAGCTTCCAAAACATTGCCCAGTTTGAGGCCGGATATGCACAGCTTGTTTGGACCGTTTGGAGCAGGGGAAGATCCGGGTACACAACCTGTAAGTTTGCATTGTTATTTGTGTATTTATCAAACAAGACTGTTTAAATGTGTAAACTGTGTTGGACTGCTAAGCCATTGACACAGTGCTAACTGTGCTAACTAAGTTGCTAGCGTTTCCATATATCAACTCTAATATCAGCAGATGGCCTTGCATACATGTATCTCATAGCAGGAGAATGTCTGCATTCACACACAAAATACCTATTGACAGTATACTCCGGGTGATTTGCCATGCGGTCAGTCGCGAAACGTAATTACATTATAGCTGGCGTAGCGTGTATGCTACCGATCTAACCCACGGAGCTAGACCTAGGTTTGGTCGGAAAAACATTTTTGTTATGCTACGTTGCTAGCGTTTAAATATATCAACTACAATGTCAGCAGATGGCCTTACATGTTTGTCATGGCAGGAGAATGTCTGCAGTCACACACACGGAATACTCATACAGTATACTCCGGGTGATTTACCGTACATTGTGACAGTACATGTACATACTGCATGTATAGCTAACGAGGCTAGCTGTATGCTAGCGCAAAACAATGTATTCATGCAAGTTACATTGTATGACCGAACGTAGCAGAATATCCGTATACGATTGCAATTATAAACACGTTATTGCTAGCCTAATATGAACCACTAGCTTTTGTTCATAGTAGTTTTATTACACTGCATTATAGTTGCCGTTCCTCCAAGCTAACGTTCATATCGTGTTAGCTACCAAGGTAAACAAAGCTAGGTTAGCATATTAGCAGGCAAGCTGTTCATTACACTCCTACCACAACTACTACTAACGAATCTAAAACAACTAAGTTTCTCTAATATTTTGTGATTTGCATTTGATTTTGTCCAGCCAGATCCTGGCGGACAATCCATGACGGGGACGGGACTTCTACTACTACTGAGGCCTCGTGCTAAAAGGCACCGGCTGCGCCCAGGCAAGATGCGGGGAGGAATGGATGATATACCGTATATTTATGTTCATTTTGTACATTTCTAAAAATAAAGTTTAATGGAAATACTTAGTAGGCCTATCCTTTCTTCCCTGAATTATTTGCTCCTATAACATATTATTCATATATAGCAAACCATGATTTGATTTCTCATCAAACAGTAGTAGTTTATTACAGGTAAAATAACTTACTCTTTGTTATGACCGGCTCGTAGGCCACAACGGAAAGGCAAGGAGACATACACGAGTTTACAAAACCACGGCACATTTATTGTGGTAAATGCAGAGATAGGTGGTCGGGGAGAGAATCGCCGGGCCGCTGGGATTAATAGCACCGGCTACGGAGGTGTCCGTGATCGCGCTGATTACCCTCTTCAGCTCCACCCCACCGTAAGACCTGCAACACACCTGCACAAAGGCCCTGGGGCCGTCACACTCTTCTATAACAACAGTTGTAGGTTCAGTTCGGTTAGTTAGCGTATAAAATATCAGCTGTACCGACGCCATTATGACAATGATGTTCCCCGAAAAAAGCGGGCGGAGCCTCTCTGGTGGTTGACTAATCAGAACAGAGTGGCCGAGCTGACCAATCGGAGCACACTAGGCTCACAGGGAGGGGGGGGCAAGAGCTCCAACGAGTCGTTTAGTGGAGAGAGTGAATACTGCTGAATACACATGCTTGACAGAGATGCTGTATGCGAAACCAATGTGAGTTTGGAAAATTGCACAGTATAAATCTATTTTAGTATACCTCAACAATGTAATTATGATCAGTGGAAATGGCCATGACATGGGCCCTTTAAGCTAAAACATAGTAATGTAATGAGACAGAATTTAATTTAGACAACATCCTGCAGCCATAGACTTTATTTTTTAGGTATTTAAGGCATTTGATGACATTATGTTGGAATTCTGTATTCATTTTTTCAGCTTGATAATATCTAAGCACTGACAGGTAGAAGCAGTATTGCCAGGTGCAATCCATGCACTTTGACAGTATCATGATTTTAGTTGTTATTGAATCCATAACATTAGTGTGTGTCTTTACCAGAAAGAGTAGTTCATTATTATATTTAGATTTTAAATAGGATTTCAAGGATTTGATTTAAGAATAACACAGATGCTTGTCAGAAATGCAGATGTTGGAGTTTTATTTTGTTGGCACAGTCCAACTATTAAGATTCTGAAGCTGCACTGGCAAATAGGAGGTCTAAAATGAATGTAGAAAACATTAACATTAGAAATAATAAGCACACCATTTATAATTTACAGAGATTCATAAATTACACCAGAGACGCAGTAAAAAGAAAAATAGACGTAGATTAGATTCACACCCAGCTTCGCTCACACAGCTAGGAAGCAACATTATGGTTTTCCACTATATCTGAAGAAACGGTAGAAAAAACTAATGACGTATGATGGTGCCAGAGTAGGGAGGGACTTCCACAGGCCGGCCGAATGCTGATAAAAATAAATAGTTAAACTTAGAAGTTGTCTGTCTTTTCTGGAATTCTGAACCCAACACGCTCCTTCCTGTGTCTGTTTAGCCACGGAGGCTGTCACTGCTCAGGAGGATTTCTGTTAACCTCAACTCATATCTCTCTGCATGGAAATGGAAGCTTTGAGACGTGTGTTCATGATTTAAAAATGTGTTGAATATGGATATTGATGTATTTGTGTGTTGTTGTTTCTCTTGTAAAGTGAGTCTTTAGAGAGAAAGCACCAGAGCTTCTTTCATTGGAGATATTTGATTCTAAAGGTTTTTAATTTGTAACTAAGTCTAAATGTGTTGAATGCATAAATGAAAGTTTGAATAATGGTGTTCGCGGGTACATTTTGACCCATGATTTATTTCAGTCCAAAACACAAAAAATAAATGGCTATCATCCAATATTGTTTTAACTACATCATAACTAACTTATTATGCATTCATAACCGTACAATCCTGTTGTAATTTAATGTTATGGCCCAAAACACATTACACCACATATTGCACACGTGCATGTGTGAGTTCAGGTTCAAGTGTTAGTGTACATATTCTTTGAGAAAGGTTGAGTTCCCGTGGGGGAGGGGGGCAGAGGGAGGGGAGACCAGGTGCATGTTGCGAACAATTATTGTTACAGTGGATGAAGGGGGTGGGGGAGGGGCGTCTAAAGTCAAAGATGAATCTTGATTGGGCCAAATTTGACACCGAGTGACCCACAACAATTCTGCTGGGTCTCCCCAGACCCCAACACCAAATTATACACTTTTTTTTTTGGAGACCTTCAGACTTGGTTAAATGGTCCAAATCAGTTTTGTAGTGTTTATATATCTGTTGTGGAGGATATCATGAAGCCTCGTTCAGATACAAAAAACTAGAGCGTAGTTATTAAAAAATTAAACTTGAAACGGGTCACGGGAGACCCGAACACAACATATAAATAATTTTTCTGAAACAAGATATTTTCATGTTTTTATATATATTTTATTTATTTGTAGGATTAAGAAAAATCAGATGAATTCAGATTTTATGTTATGTTATTTGTAGCTAATGTAGCTCTTTTAGTAAAGCCTGCTCATGTCTCGTCAGGTTGGTGTAGATTTCTCTCCATCTGCATGTGTTTGGGCACATTGCTGTTAATATGTTTCATCGTTTTTGAAGCTGCAGCACGTTACTCCTATAGGGCCTTTCTCATTTCTCTCATTTCCCCTCCTCGACTCCTCGACTCCTCGACTCCTCGACTCCTCGGTCCTCCGGTAGTGACCCGGAAATGGATTTCAGCCATGTTGAAGGACATCTCATTTCTCTAAATGCACTTGGAGGACCGAGGATGTGATGCTGGGAAAGTCATTTTGAGGTAATAACGTAAAAGAATATGTTAAACAATGTCTATATTTACTGAGCAGTGCCTCATCTCACACAATACCTGAACCCTGTGCGGATATAATAAATATATTGCAGACCCAGATTGTTTATGCCATCATTTTTTGTATCTATTGTACTTTTTATTGCGACATGACATTGAGCTGAGTGGTGTCATTGTCAAGTGCTGCCTCTTTTGTATTTGTGGTAAGTGAATATAAATTAAAGGTTTAAACAATAGATGCAAAAGAAGCTTCTTTATCAATCGATTTTGAAGTTGAAGTTAATAGAAGTCATCAGTCCTGCTATCCACATCCTTATTCAGTCAAATACTATGGAGGACGGAACATGACATAAGTATAAATAAATAAATGCATAAATAAATGTATGAATGAATAAATAAATGTGGAAATAAATAAATGTGGAAAAATATGAATGAATAAATAAATACATAACATTTGAGAATAAAACAGAACACACACTATTATAAAATCTTTAACATATTTCTACATTTAAACAAAAATAATTTGCTCCCGACCCGGGGTACTACTTCCGGTCCGGATGCCTGAGTCACTTGTGTTTGTTTTTTAATTAGTTTTGTATCTGGTTTAATAATTTCATAATGCCCTGAGGTTTAATTAATTTAATAAACACTAATTTGATGTGCCCTTTTCAGATTGATTTGATAAATAATAATACAATTAAATAAAAAAAGAACGAACGAAACGTAACATCCGGTACGGTAGCCGGTTTGTCCAAAAAGTCACCCGACATGAACACGGAGCGAAATTCACAGTAGCTTCATTGTATTTTTTTATATTCATGTATTTAATTTGGCACAATCTTCTTTGTCTCCTCACTTAAAGAACATTTGTTGGCATTTTCTTTGATGTAAATAAATAAACTTGTGTTCACTTTCACCCTGACTCTCTCAATGTTATTGGTTGTTGTGTGTTACTGTCTCCATTTCCCCTACACTTTATTAGGGATGGAAAAGACACATGAATGCATAAAGAATGAAATAATCCAGTAATGCAATATATATGATTCTAAAATGAGACATTACGCACAGTAAGTACTTTTACTTTTGGTACTTTAACTATTATTTTTATGCCAATACGTCTCAGTTTATGCTGCTATATACTTCTACTGCACTACATTTTAGAAGACAGTATTGTACTTTTTAATCCACTGCATTCATTTCACAGCTTTTACTAGTTAGATATAGATTAGTAGATCATTCAAAATATAAATCAATTATTAAATACACTTTGACAGATATTTATAGGATAAGATATCCAGCAGCAGGACATCAAGTTATTCAAATGATCTCTACATTTACTAACTGTGATAAAACACATCAATAATCATTATAGTAACCCAGTAACTCAATATATATATATACGATTCTGAAAAGGGCCATAATGCATAAAGAGTACTTTTGTATATTTTGATACCAATGCTTTTGTAATTTTACTAAATGTCAAATGTAGAGCAGGTTGTGAGCGAGGCTCCGTTTGTAAATGAGGAAACAGGTCAGAGTGTCTGCTCCTCCTCCTGGAATGACTCAGAGTTTGATAAGCCCTCCCTCTCCTTCCTGCTCTCAGACACAGCCAGCTCCACTCTGTACTTCCTGGTTCCTCCCCTTCAGATCCACACTGAGGAGGAGGGGTGTAACCAACATGTGGGTAAAGCACAAGAGCTGATAGGCCACATTCACAGCACACACACATGCTGTTCAGATCACAGCTCACATAGTTTCAGCTCTCAGGAAGTGAAACTCAGACACTCGCTGCTACTGAGAGGTGAAATGGCGCAGAAAGGAGTTCAGCTGGACCGGGAAACCTTATCTTGTTCCATCTGTCTGGATCTACTGAAGGATCCGGTGACTATTCCCTGTGGACACAGCTACTGCATGGACTGTATTAAACACCACTGGGATGGAGAGCTAATCCACAGCTGCCCTCAGTGTAGGCAGAGCTTCACACCGAGGCCTGTCCTGCTGAAAAACACCATGTTAGCAGCTTTAGTGGAGGAGCTGAAGAAGACTGGACTCCAAGCTGCTCCTGCTGATCTCTGCTATGCTGGAGCTGAAGATGTGGCCTGTGTTGTCTGCACTGGGAGGAAACTGAGAGCCTGTAAGTCCTGCCTCGTGTGTCTTATATCTTACTGTGAGAAACACCTCCAGCTTCATTATGACGTAGCTCAATTAAAGAAACACAAGCTGGTGGAGCCCTCCAAGAAGCTCCAGGAGAACATCTGCTCTCGTCACCACGAGGTGATGAAGCTGTTCTGCCGCACTGATCAGCAGTGTATCTGTTATATCTGCTCTGTGGACGAACACAAAGGCCACGACACAGTGTCAGCTGCAGCAGAGAGGACTGAGAGGCAGAGAGAGCTGGAGGGGAGTCGACTAAACATCCAGCAGAGAATCCAGGACAGAGAGAAGGAGGTGAAGCAGCTTCAGCAGGAGGTGGAGGCCGTCAATGGCTCTGCTGATAAAGCAGTGGAGGACAGTGAGAAGATGTTCACTGAGCTGATCCGTCTCATGGAGAAAAGAAACTCTGATGTGAAGCAGCAGGTCAGATCCCAGCAGAAGAGAGAAGTGAGTCGAGTCAAAGAGCTTCAGGAGAAGCTGGAGCAGGAGATCTCTGAGCTGAAGAGGAGAGACGCTGAGCTGAAGCTGCTGTCTCACACAGAGGATCACAACCAGTTTCTGCACAGCTACCCCTCACTGCCAGCCCTCAGTGAACCTACACACTCATCCAGCATCAACATCCGTCCTCTGAGATACTTTGAGGACGTGACGGCGGCCCTGTCAGCAGTCAGAGACAAACTACAGGACGTCCTGAGAGAGGAATGGACAAACGTCTCACCGACTGAAGTGGATGTTTTACTGTCAGCAGCAGAGCCCACCACCAGAGCTGGGTTCTTACAATATTCACAGGAAGTCACTCTGGATCCAAACACAGCAGAGACACGGCTGGTATTATCTGAGGGGAGCAGAAAAGCAACACGCATGGGACAACATCAGTCTTATTCTAGTCACCCAGAGAGATTCACTGGATGGTCTCAGGTCCTGAGTAGAGAGAGTCTGACTGGACGTTGTTACTGGGAGGTGGAGTGGAGAGGGGAAAGAGTTTTTGTAGCAGTTGCATACAAGAATATCAGCAGAGCAGGGGATGAAAGTGGATTTGGATTCAATGACAAATCTTGGTCCTTAGATTGTAACCAAAACAGTTATACATTTCGTTACAACAGTATTGAAACTCCCGTCTCAGGTCCTCTGTCCTCCAGAGTAGGAGTGTACCTGGATCACAGAGCAGGTGTTCTGTCCTTCTACAGCATCATCTCTGAAACCATGACTCTCCTCCACAGAGTGCAGACCACATTCACTCAGCCGCTACATGCTGGAGTTTGGCTTTGTTATGAAGCCACAGCTGAGTTTTGTAAACTGAAATAGCCTGAAGTCATTTGAGGAACTCTTCTACTTCTTAAACTCACTGTGTCTCCATCATTGTTGCTGAGAGCTGATTGCTCATGTCTTCACTGCACAGAGATCAGCTGTCAATCAAACATGATGGGAGGCGCTTTAACATCTTCTCACGAGTTGTTCTGTGTCGTGTTAAATGATCATATAATCATTTAAAACATATAGTCTTATACTCTGATTGCCTTTTACTCTGTTCAATTGTATTTGTAGTCTTGTATGTGTTTAACCTGTTACGCACCATCCCCCCGGTACCGGGCGGATAAACGCGTCATTTGCAGGAAACAACGTCTAAGGAATCTTAATATTTAATAAAACTATGAATGTTTTATATCCATGTAACGGGGAGAAACTCAGCTAACTGATCTTTTTAATTTTTTTTCTCTAAAAAAACCCCACAATGCTAACACTCAGCCTCTGAATTAGCCACGAACGAAAAAATGTAACCTAAAACGGCACTTAAACTCACAATAACTCCCTTATTACTTATCCTAGATGCACAGCCAACCACTCGTTTTGGGTGTCCTGGAGACACAGAATCTGTGTAAAAAACCTCAACACTCAGTGATAAACATTTGCAACGCTATAAACGAAAGCGTACATCATAACATGTGGAGCTAAGTAGCTAGAAACGCTAACATGGCTTACCTTGGTCAAAACTGGTCTTCAATGGCATTAAAACGATAAAAAAACGATGCTGCAGTTAATCCATAGGTTCATCCAATGTATCTGTGTCCTCTTTGAAATTATTTCTGATAATCCATAAGCAATAAAACTGCTTTTTCGTTTCCAAATGCCAGAGCTAGAAATAGCTTCACTCTGCTGCACATTTACATGCGCGCAGCCCCCACCTTTTCTCTTCACAATGTGTGTGTGTGGGAGCCTCCCCCTTCGATTCTATTGGCTTTAACGATCAGAAAGAGGTGTCAACCATCAAAATCGAGCAAGGGGGGCCAGAGATATGGGAAAAAAACCATTTTCACCCAAATCACCTCAAAGGTGGGGTGGTTTTGGCTAAACCTCTCTAAAAAGGTCAAATGTCACTTGTTTTGCATCAATCTTGATACAGGGTACTTATTATATGTTGTACTTTGGATTCCTAAAGCTTTTAGTCTACTAACCCATCATCCAAGGGTAGTTTTCACTATCTGTAAAAAATAATTTTTGGACGGACACTATAATTTACAGTTTTTTACTATGTAAAATCTGAATTTTCTTTAAAATAAAAAACATTTATATTGATTCTGACACTTCTACATCCAACTCACATATGTAACCTTGCTTTGATAAAAGAAATTATTCATATAACCCTTTTAGAAGTTAAGTTGTAGTCATTTGTTTTGGGCATGTCATTTTCGAGCCTGAAACATGAAAAACAGGCTTGGTGCTTAACAGGTTAACAGAGACGTGTGTTCATGATTTACACGTCAGGAGGGCAAAGGAAGTCAAAGGTGGATTTGCAAATGGTTAATGACGGGGGGGTTTGATGGTTTAATGATGGGGGGGTGTAGGACCAGTTTCTTTTCATGAATATATATAAGAACAGCCAACAGGTCGAGTGCCACATGTCTGTATATTTTGTAATGTTTGGGTTTTTCTTGTTAATATAAGAACTAAAAGGACAAAAGTGAAAATCTCTGTCTTTTGCTTTTTTAAATTATAAATATATATTTAAATTATTTTTCTGAAACAAGTTATTTGCCAGAAGGGTTAAAGGTGGATTGTTAAATGAATAAGGACTTGTTAATGAATCATTTATCAGTTTCTCTTAAAGGAAATCACACAGACGTCAGCAGTCTGCTTCAGGACGTCCTTCTGAAATGTCACATGCATGCACCCTTGATGTGGACCGTGTGCTTGATGCTAATTATTTGATTTAGGGCAGGGGTCGGCAACCTTTTTGATATGAAGTGCCATTAAAAAAAAAATTGTTATCAGCGTGCCGACGATCGTGAATTATCAACGTGTTGAAGAGCTTCCACAAACAACAACCAACATAATTGTTACATTCAAATGAAGTAGCCTACATTATTCAAGTTTACATTAACTTTGGATAATAACACGGGAGAAATGAGCGGAAGCGCTCTCTTTTCCTCTCTCCCCCTCTCTCTCTCTCCTGACAGCCTGTCAGTATCTCATGCAGCTCACTGATCCAGTAATGAGTGACAGTGAAGAATAAATATATTTATAACTAGTTCCAAAGGTAGATCAAATAGCTAAGTGTGTTAGGTCTAACTCTTGTGTGTTCTGCTCCGCTCACCGGTCCGTCACAGCGGGTGGAGCTGCAGGATTTCTGCTTCACACACGTTGCATACCGCTATTTTATTGTCTTTTTCGGACACCTTAAAATACTGCCAGACTGGTGAAGCGATTTTGGCGAGCTTGTTTTGCCGCACACAGAGAAAAGTGTCATGTATGTTACGTCTCGCGATCGGCCTTTTTGAGTGGGGCTGCGTTGCGTGCATGGCTTCCTTCTGCAGGTAACGGGGAGACGCGCTCTGGCGGCGGTCTCCCCGTTACCGAAAATACATTAAATAAAATAAATATTTTGTACACTTATTCCACTTATTCCTAGTGTGCCACTGGTTACGGTGCCGCGTGCCATTGGTGGCACGTGTGCCAGGGGTTGCCGACCCCTGATTTAGGGGATGGGGCTCAATCCTGATCAGAACTTAATTATTACTTTTAAATGATTAGTTAAGATAAGGTTTGAACATAAAGAGTGAGAGTCTGCTTAAGTTTTTTTGTTTCTTTGAGTATAATTCAGATTAGAGTCTGACCAATGCTAGTGTTTAGTTGGACTCAAGATTCATAGCAAGCTGAACTTTTTACAGTGTAAGAAAGAAGTCAAAGAATACATTTATTGAATCTTTGTCACTGCAGATCTTTGCGATGATGGATGCCAAGGCCAGTCAGGACTGCATCAAGGAGAGAGATGAAGGTAAAGTTGATCCATCATTGTGTTCAGGGGGTCAGTGAGAGCACCATAACAGGTTTCCAGCATTAAGGGAAACATAGGATAACTAGTGTATGAGCATCACTTTGAGTTCAGCTCTACTTCTTCTTGTGGGAGCTGCTGCATGCTGTGTTAGCATGAAAACATGTGTGTCTCCTGTTTGCCCACTGCAGCAGCTGAATCACCCCAATGTGATCAAATACCTGGACTCTTTCATTGAAGACAACGAGCTCAACATCGTTCTGGAGCTGGAGGATGCTGGAGATCTGTCCCAGATGATAAAGGTCAGATCACAGACTCACCTCAGATCAAACAAGAACAGTGACCCTAACGGACCGTCTACACAGCAGCGTTAAAAAAATCTTGGAGGTGGGCGTATCTGAAGCTTGAGGATTTTTTGCGAGCAAGGCACGAACAACCAATCACATGAATCTCCCGCCCGCGACATACGAAGCAAAAAAGCCCGAAGTAAACTGGATATAAACTCCCCAAACAGGCGAAAACCTACCACTGTCTCTGCCACCTCCCTCCATGCCTGGCTCCTCCGGTTTATATCCCGTTAGGTAAATAGGGACTGGTCATAAAGCACCGGGTGATTCCCTACCGCTAATTTCTCCTCCATTTTTTGGAATATGAGGAAATGACCTGCGGTATGTCTCTCCCAGCTTACACGCCGTTTGATTGGCTAGAGCTTGAACTGTCAGATTTGCGTACACGGGATTTGATTGGCTGACGCTTCCACCTCAGCCTCAAAAGTTGAACATTGTTCAACTTTGAATCCTGAAAATCCTGAAAATCTCCGCTCTGCTGCCCACAATGCAGTTCGGCGAAAAGTGAGGGAAAGTGACGTCACCCCATTCAAAGTGAATGGGCAGAAGCGTTTCAAGATTTTTTTAACGCTGCTGTGTAGACGGTCCGTAACTCAACTCATTTTACACGCAGCATCAAACGTACTTGTTAGATTTGATTACTAGTATTTTATCAAGATTCATTTTCATGATTCTACTAAAAATATGTGAGATGAGAGCAACACTTTGTTTTGGCCTGGTTCCCATATGCTACACATGGGCCCGTTCTCATTTCATCAAATTCCCCTCCTCGACTCCCCTCCTCGAGACTTAGTCCCGCCCACAGGAGATGCGAGCGGAGGAGCCGAGGAGGGGAACCGAGGAGAGAGGAGTCGAGGAGAGAGGAGGGGAAGCAGCAGGCGGTTAGAGAAATGAGAACTCCTCTCCTCTGAGCGGTCATTTTAAAGAGACGTCCATTAATGATGACAGGAGGCACAGCAGCCCTCTGTCTGATGGACAGATGTGTTCATGACCACTTATATATTTACTTTGAATTCATTCACAGTGCGGTATAATGAGACAATAACAGGCTACAGATGCGGACATACACACAGACACACACACACACACACACACACACACACACACACACACACACACACACACAACACACACACACACACACACACACACACACACACACACATATATGTATATATTTATATAAATATATACAATTTCAGAATCAAACAGAGCACTCTCATAATAACGTAACACTATCAGAGACTGGATATATCCCCCCCCCCCCCCCCCTCTCTGGTCGCTACAATGAGGGAAATAAATGACGGGCCAAAAGTTTTATTTACAAGTATTACAAGTAAGCAGAGGACACCAAACCAACTGAGACCTGTCTGTCCTCTGCATCTACGCACACACTGTACCACACACACCTACACCACACACACGCACCTACAGCTCCTAAAGCATATCATCAGGATACAGCCATTGTGTATTTTATTATGTGAAGCACTAAATGATTTTAGAAAAATATCGACTTTGTTTGTAGATATCTACTAAACTAAAGCAAATCAAGAGAGTAGGCCTGTTATACTGAGTGATATATATTATACACACTGCTCTGCTTTCTGCACGGACCTCACAGCTGTTCTCACTGTAAACATCGCGTCGCGACGAAAGCAGTTAATAAAATAATATCCAGGGGATGCATGCAGAGCTGTCATTGGCTGAGATCAGTCCGGCCGTGCGTCTCGACTCTTTGAAACATCTCTGTTGCCGGAAATGCATCCGCGGAGGACCGTGGAGGACCCATCAGTGTATCCTCGGTTATAGCTCCTCCAGAGAGCCTCCTCGACGCTCGATGCTCGGTCCTCGAAGTGCATTTCGAGAAATGAGATGTCCTTCAACATGGCGCGCTAAAATTCATTTCCGGGTCACGGAGTCGAGGAGGGACATTTGATGAAATGAGAACGGGCCATAGCATCTTCAAGTCTATATATCAATATTCCAATTACTTGTATATAATAATAATAATAATACATTTATTTTATATAGGCGCCTTTCAAGGCTCTCAAGGTCGCCGTACAAATACATAAAAAACAAGATACACAATAGATAACACCAGCATAAGAAACATATATATATAGACTAGTCTTGCACTATTTCTATTATATTCTATATTATGTGTACTACTTGCACTATTGTATCTGTTTTATTGTGTTGCTCTGTTGGAGGAGTCTGTGACCTAAGAGAACTGTAGCTATGCACACATGCAGTGGCGGCTGGTGGAAAATATTTTAGGTGGGGCTGTGGAAATGGTGATCAGACAATACTAGAGGGGTCCGGGGGGATGCTCCCCCGGTAATTTTTTTTGAGAAAAGACCCCTTAAATCATGACTTCTGGTGATGTTAGAGGGGGGGGAGAAGGACAATTTGAGGCTTAAAAATATGAGAAGACTGATCAATACCTCCATAACTTCAGTGTGGTTAGCTATGAATCTTCCAAAACTTCCAAACACCTTGTCCTGGACATAGTTTCTACAGCATAAACTGTGCAACAGTACAGTAGGCCCACACAAACTGCAGAACACCGGGGCTTTGGGAACACTGATTTAATTCCCATTTAACCTGTTAAGGGGCTTTTTTCCCCCGTTTTTTTTTCTCAGGGCTTCTTAAAATGTAATAAACTATTAATGTGTCCTACTCAGAGGAAACGCATCTAACTGATGATATGAACCATGTTTACCGAAACAAAACACAAGTCTCACAAGAAGCGTCTAAATGAGCCCTGAGCGAAAAAATGCTAACGCACTCTAGGTATAAATCAATCGATATACTTATCGGATATGCACAAACAAGCTTACAAGCTGAGATTCCACATATGCTAGAAATATAAGTATCATCATTGAGCGATCAGAACTCGTGACAGGGGAAGCAAATACAGACATCACACGACGTAGCTTTAGGTAGCAAAACATGGAGATATGCTCACCTTTTGCAGAATAACAATTCTGATCAAAAACGAGAAAAACGCAGCTGAAGGTTAATCCATAGGTTCATCCAATGTGTCTGTCACTTTGAAAAATGATTGATGATCCATAATTCCATTTTTATGTCAAAAACGGAGTTTTCATTAGCTGCTAATGCTTCCAGAGTGTATGACAGCTTCCTGTTTTGTCTCCTTGGATAAGAGTCCAAACAACTCACAGACTGCACCGGGCGCTCACGTAGGAGCCCTGTGACCATCATATTTGACGACGCTGATTGGCTGAAATTATGTTTTCGCGGCATAGTTTACACGTTACAGATAGCAACAGTCAGCTGCTAGTGGCTGCTGCTGCACTGGTTGTGGGCTCCTCTCTTAGCGCCCAGACGAGAGAAGGTACACGGGCAAGGCCAGCAGGAAACATGTGACTTATCAGTAACTTTAGACATCATAACACTATTTTAAACGAGATGTTATTGTAGATTATACATTTTACTGATACCAATTATATAATATTTACCTTGTTTATTAAAAATAAAAATAAAAATATATATTTTTTTTAAATATATATATATATATTTTTTAATATGGGAAGAGGTGGGGCGGCGCCCATAGCACCCCTATGGACCGGCCGCCACTGCACACATGACAATAAAAGCCTTGAATCTTGAATCTAGCATTGTCACTTTCTATGGACTAACATTGCTTCCTTTTTATCTTTAAAGGGCCCATGTCATGGCCATTTCCACTGATCATAATTACATTGTTGAGGTATACTAAAATAGATTTATACTGTGCAATTTTCCAAACTCACATTGGTTTCGCATACAGCATCTCTGTCAAGCATGTGTATTCAGCAGTATTCACTTTCTCCACTAAACGACTCGTTGGAGCTCTTGCCCCCCCCTCCCTGTGAGCCTAGTGTGCTCCGATTGGTCAGCTCGGCCACTCGTTCTGATTAGTCAACCACCAGAGAGGCTGCGCCCATGTCAGTGCTTTTCCCGGCTGCTCTCAGCGTAACATCAGTCTTATCATGGCGTCGGTACAGCGGTATATTTTATATACATATATATTTTTAACTGTTGTTATCGAAGAGTGTGACGGCCCCAGGGCCTTTGTCTTACGATGGGGTGGAGCTGAAGAGGCTAATCAGCACGATCACGGACACCTCCGGACACTACGGCCCCAGTCTCTCTCCAAAGCGGCTGCAGGAAGACTAACTCTGCGATCCTCTCAACCACCTGTCTCTGCATTTACCACAATAAATGTGCCGTGGTTTTGTAAACTCGTGTATGTCTCCTTGTCTTTCCGTTGTGGCCTACGAGCCGCTCATAACAAAGAGTAAGTTATTTTTACCCGTTATAAACTACTACTGTTTGATGAGAAATCAAATCATGGTTTGCTATATATGAATTCAGGGAAGAAAGGATAGGCCTACTAAGTATTTCCATTAAACTTTATTTTTAGAAATGTACAAAATGAACATAAATATACATATATACATATGTATATCATCCATTCCTCCTCCTCTTGCCTGCGCACAGCCGGTGCGGTGCGGTGCCTTTTAGCAAGAGGCCTCAGTAGTAGTAGAATCCCTTCCCCGTCATGGATTGTCCGCCAGGATCTGGCTGGACGAAATCAAATGCAAATCACAAAATATTAGAGAAACTTAGTTGTTTTTAGATTCGTTAGTAGTAGTTGTGTAATGAACAGCTTGCCTGCTAATATGCTAACCTAGCTTTGTTTACCTTGGTAGCTAACACGATATGAACGTTAGCTTGGAGGAAAGGCAACTATAATGCAGTGTAATAAAACTACTATGAACAAAAGCTAGTGGTTCATATTAGGCTAGCAATAACGTGTTTATAATTGCAATCGTATACGGGTATTCTGCTACCATACAATGTAACTTGCATGAATACATTGTTTTGCGCTAGCATACAGCTAGCCTCGTTAGCTACATGCAGTATATGTACGGTCACAATGTACGGTAAACCGGAGTATACTGTATGAGTATTCCGTGTGTGTGACTGCAGACATTCTCCTGCCATGACAAACATGTAAGGCCATCTGCTGACATTGTAGTTGATATATTTAAACGCTAGCAACGTAGCATCACAAAAATGTTTTTCTGACCAAAACTAGCTCTAGCTCCGTGTGTTAGATCGCTACGCCAGCTATAATGTAATTACGTTTCGCGACTGACCGGCAAATCACCCGCAGTATACTGTCAATAGGTATTTTGTGTGTGAATGCAGACATTCTCCTGCTATGAGATACATGTATGCAAGGCCATCTGCTGATATTAGAGTTGATATATGGAAACTCTAGCAACTTAGTTAGCACAGTTAGCACTGTGTCAATGGCTTAGCAGTCCAACACAGTTTACACATTTAAACAGTCTTGTTTGATAAATACACAAATAACAATGCAAACTTACAGGTTGTATACCCAGATCTTCCCCTGCTCCAAACGGTCCAAACAAGCTGTGCATATCCGGCCTCAAACTGGGCAATGTTTTGGAAGCTTTCGTCTGTGAAATGCCGGTTCTTCGAACCTCTGGAGGAGGAACACGCCGCTGCTGGTGTGGCCATAGCTCTTCGGGATTGGTCCATTTCGTTCCGGGTACCGCATGACATCATGCGGTACCCGGAAGAATCAAATGGGCAGTGACGTATCTCCAACGAGGCGTTTTGGGGAGGTATTTTCTGTGTTAGAGTTTTACTCGCTACAGGGTGTACTTTGAGGGTTTTGACTCTGCACACCGTTTACATGCATAAAAACCTTCATAACACACAAGGGGACGGGTAATAACCGGAAAAGCATGACATGGGAGCTTTAAAGTACTTCAAGAAGAAGAGGCGCCTCATCCCAGAGAGAACTATCTGGAAGTATTTTGTGCAGCTCTGCAGCGCCCTGGAGCACATGCACTCACGCAGAGTAATGCACCGTGGTAAGCAGCTCCTGACCCATTTACTCACCCTCGTCACATTTCATAAAAGAGTGGTGCAGGAATGAGTCTTCCAACCCGTAAAGGAGGTAGCATTTGAACACTTCTGGTTGAAGGACGGCCTCACCTTAGTATGTTTCTGACAGGATAAGAAACCAACACCACTATTTGTGGTTCTTTAATTGCACTTGCATTGATCTCCTTTGTTACGCTGCCCCCTGGTGGAGAGCCTTAGACACTGAGGGGTCAGACTTATATTTGCCGCAATAAATGTACAAGCTGCTCGAATGAAAGCCATCAGAAAACCTCATTATGGATCATCAGCAATTGCATATTGGTATCAGCGGCAAAAACTTGATCTATTTATTCGTACTTTTGTTCTTATTGTACAATCAATATTTAAACACAGGAAGGAATGTGTACTTGACATAGTGTACATTTCTCTACAGCCTGCAATGATTTTATAAGCTTTGCCGTTACATTTCAATGTGTGTGTGTGTGTGTGTGTGTGTGTGTGTGTGTGTGTGTGTGTGTGTGTGTGTGTGTGTGTGTGTGTGTGTGTGTGTGTGTGTGTGTGTGTGTGTGTGTGTGTGTGTGTGTGTGTGTGTGTGTGTGTGTGTGTGTGTGTGTGTGTGTGTCAGATATAAAGCCAGCCAACGTGTTCATCACAGCCACAGGTGAGGTGAAGCTGGGTGACCTGGGATTAGGACGCTTCTTCAGCTCCAAAACCACGGCGGCACACTCCTTAGGTAAGGAACAGACAGAACATGTAAATACAGAACATGCATACATACATATTCATATACATGGATTCGATACACAGAATACATTTAAAAAACAGCATTAAATCTGTGTGTGGGCTGTCTTTCATTTTGACACACAGAACAATGGGGGCTATCCACCCTTATCCACAATGTAAAGCAATTCACACAGCCTCTTCCCTCTTCTCTCTGTGAGGAGCAGCAGGTTCAGCTTTCAGAACAAAGTAACACAAAACAAAAATGGCATTCATTTTTTTAAATGTGTAGTAATAGATTTATTTATTTTCTTCTCAAGAGAGTACCAGAATGTGTATTTTATGTTAGTATTTCAAAAAATCTCCTGTGGGAGAATCCCCCCAGACCCCCCTGCAGGGGTTGGGTTTTCAGCATGTCAACTCTTTCACCTGTGGGGAAATTGCAGGAATGGCTCCAGGTCGCCCTTTTTATTTACTACAAGACAAATATGCCTTTTTATAATTTCATACAGTTCAATTTGGATTGAGACAAGGAAATAATCTAAACCTCACGCGTGGCGTTTCACTATCAAGGGGGGCGATATAGCGTGTATGTAATTACATTGCAAATACTGATTTGAGCCCCACCACGGACTGGGACTACAAGTCAGCCCGGGACTCTCAACCGGCCCACTTCGGTACCGCCGGATTGTACGGTTATGAATGCACAATAAGTTAGTTATGATGTAGTTAAAATAATATTGGATGATAGTCATTTATTTTTTGTGTTTTGGACTGAAATAAATCATGGGTCAAAATGTACCCGTGAACACCATGAACGGTAACAGCTTTCGAACACAACACAAGGGTTAGAGAAAGCATGAGACGGAGATTTTCACTTTTGTCCTCTTAGTTCTTTTATTAACAAGATTAAAAAATATACAGACGTGTAAATGTGGCACTCGACCTGTTAGCTTTTCTTTTTTATGACTTCTCTTTTGATTTGTTTTGTTGCATTATTCAAACTTTCATTTATGCATTCAACACATTTAGACTTAGTTACAAATTAAAAACCTTTAGAATCAAATATCTCCAATGAAAGAAGCTCTGGTGCTTTCTCTCTAAAGACTCACTTTACAAGAGAAACAACACACAAATACATCAATATCCATATTCAACACATTTTTAAATCATGAACACACGTCTCTGTTAAACACATACAAGACTACAAATACAATTGAACAGAGTAAAAGGCACTCAGAGTATAAGACTATATGTTTTAAATGATTATATGATCATTTAACACGACACAGAACAACACGTGAGAAGATGTTAAAGCACATCCCATCATGTTTGATTGACAGCTGATCTCTGTGCAGTGAAGACATGAGCAATCAGCTCTCAGCAACAATGATGGACACACGGTGAGTTTAAGAAGTAGAAGAGTTCCTCAAATGACTTCAGGCTATTTCAGTTTACAAAACTCAGCTGTGTCTTCATAATTATAAAGCCAAACTCCAGCATGTAGCCGCTGAGTGAATGTGGTCTGCACTCTGTGGAGGAGAGTCATGGTTTCAGAGACGATGCTGTAGAAGGACAGAACACCTGCTCTGTGATCCAGGTACACTCCTACTCTGGAGGACAGAGGACCTGAGACGGGAGTGTCAATACTGTCTTATCACCAACAAACCGCCTGTCTGATGGTCCTCTATTCCGCTACGAGTCACCAAGTCATCCACAAGGTGATGACATGTTGTGGTTATTAATACAAAATAAAGAAAATACAATGAAGCTACTGAGAATTTCGCTCCGTGTTCATGTCGGGTGACTTTTGGGACAAACCGGCTACCGTACCGGATGTTACGTTTCGTTCGTTTTTTCGTTTTGTTCAATTTTATTAGTATTTATCAAATAAATCCTAAAAACGGAGGAGCGATAATCGCATTTACATTTACTGACTAACATTTGTATCATCTGTTGTAGACCCAAGGAAATAAAATAAAAGAAGAACTCATTCTCAAAAACGATAAATGCCATTCTTAAAATGTGTAAACGAACAATAGTTTGATTAATATTGTTGAGAGAATAAAAAGAGATATGTTATCTATCAAAACCCAGTTAAATTAACATTCATTGGATTGACCACTTTGTTGTTCAGATATATCACATATTTGTAACTGAATGATACATTAATTGAAACAAAACACAGTATAGACTGAGGGGTGAGTCTCGTGAGTTTCATGTGTTTTCTTCACTCCGCTGGGAAACTGCTCTCATGTCAAGAAGCATCAGATCAGTGCATGCGCTGCATCGCCCAATCAGTGAGCGATACACAGTAAGGGGGCGGGGCGAGTATCTGAGGATTTCCCCGGAGGATGGTCTGGTGGTTCCTCCATTATCGCTCCTCGATCCTCGCTCCTCGCTCCTCGCTCCTCGCTCCTCGCTCCTCGCTCCTCCGGCACAAATAAGGGCAATAGAGAGGCGAAGTCCCTCCCTTTCCGGGGGACCACCATGGGACCTTATTTCTGAAAAAGTATGTATTGAAGTCAATGGAGAGAGAAAGATTATCTTTCGATCCCGTTTGAATTGTGCCACGAATTACACATATGATGTTTGTCAATTTAAAAGATAATTTTGCAAGTCAAAAAAATAAAAATGTGTCGTAAAACTGTGAAGTAACACTTTTTTTTGTGTGAAACCACTCAATGAACTACATCTCCCGTCTCGCACCACACACCAAGACGGCCGTCACGTTGGCACATTTCACTCCTTTCTTTCAGAATGAGGCGGAAAGTATTAAAAGAGGTGAAAATCACTACAAGTCTGGGCATGTTGAGAGCTGTACATACACACAAGGGGAGTTAGTCGGTTCCTAAGAGCCAGCATGCGGGACCGGGACTCTGGGATTTGTAGTCTTTCTAGTATTTTTCATAGTCTTATATTTCAACAGTTTTACGACAAACTGTGACTTTTTTGACATGGAAATGATTTTTTAAGATTGACAAACATCATGTGTGTAATTCGTGGCACAATTAAAACAGGATCGAGAGATAATCTTTCTCTCCACATTGACTTCAATACATAATTTTTCCGAAATAAGGTCCCATGGGGCGGAAGTAGATGGGCGGGACTTCGCCTCTCTATAGGACGCTACTCAAGATGGCGCAGACAAATCAACTTCTGGTGATACCGAGACCGAGGAGCGAGGAAATTAAAAATAAGAGAAGTGAGAAGCAGCCCCAGTCACTCGTCCATATCTTGCCAGGTATAAACATGTTGGTGACATCAAGTAACAACTAAGGAATCATATAATTCATAAATTGTCAAAATATTGATTTTATGTTGGGAGGAAATTATGATGAATCATCTGTCCACTAATGTGGACGTCATGCATCACTGGCTATATTTCAACTACAATTCATACTTTTACTGCTACTGTTGTTCTTGAAAATACTTCATCTGCAATATCTTTTTGGGCCGTAAATCAATATACTTATGTTATTATAATGTAATTATGTAATGAATGTAACGATGCTGCATGCACACGAAGAACCAAGTACATCTGCATGCAGTGTCTCGTGGCCTTGTGCCCTGGGTGCTTTGCCAATTACCATAGTAGATAGCATCCCCAATGAAGGATCTTGTTGTGTCACAGTTATCAGTTCTTAAAAGTTCATAGCTATAACAGAGACTGTAACGGAGAGTCTACATGCCAGCGGTGTGTGGAGGTTACTCTTTCCATGTGTTCTATACAGGAAAGTGAAATAGAGTATTCCTAAATGGTGTTTTGGATATGTATGCAGATTTTCTTTATATTTACATATATCATTTTAAGTTTGCACATCTTTATTTATCATTTTATCAATATTTGTGTTAAATACAAATTTCTTCAGTTCAAACATAAACGCATACTGTCCACATATTGTTGTTCATGCCCCCAGAGCAATAAAAACACTTGGTAAAACAAATCCTGACTGAGGTTGTCATTATTCGTGCATGAAAGGGTTAAGTTCCTTTACATACACACACACACACACACACACACACACACACACGCACACACACACACACACACACAAACACACACACACACACACACACACACACACACACACACACACCTGCTGTCTTTCTGCTGACACAATCTCGATCTCATACCTGAGTTCTGTTGTGTTGTCACACACACACACACACACACACACACACACACACACACACACACACACACACACACACACACACACACACACACACACACACACACACACACACACACCACGCTTTATACTCTTACATTAGACTCAAAACAAACCCACAGAAGAACAGAAGCTCAATGTTCCCTGTGTGACTTTAAGGTTTCCAACGTGACGCAGGAGTTCCTTCCTGTTCCGGTCGGACCGGTCTGACATCAAACTGCTGCTGCTGGAGAAACGGCTCACCAGCCTCAGGCTCCATTATTGATCTTAGCAAGAGATGCCTTTTTCAGATTGTACAAGTTCACCTTTTTCAGCTCTGGTTTCATCTGATTTTTCTTAATCCTACAAATAAATAAAATATATATAAAAACATGAAAATATCTTGTTTCAGAAAAATAATTTATATATTTATAATTAAAAAAAGCGAAAGACAGAGATTTTCACTTTTGTCCTTTTAGTTATTTTATTAACAAGAAAAACCCCAACATTACAAAATATACAGACATGTGGCACTCGACCTGTTGGCTTTTCTTTATTATGACTTTTCTTTTGATTTGTTTTGTTGCATTATTCAAACTTTCATTTATGCATTCAACACATTTAGACTTAGTTACAAATTAAAAACCTTTAGAATCAAATATCTCCAATGAAAGAAGCTCTGGTGCTTTCTCTCTAAAGACTCACTTTACAAGAGAAACAACACACAAATACATCAATATCCATATTCAACACATTTTTAAATCATGAACACACGTCTCTGTTAAACACATACAAGACTACAAATACAATTGAACAGAGTAAAAGGCAATCAGAGTATAAGACTATATGTTTTAAATGATTATATGATCATTTAACACGACACAGAACAACTCGTGAGAAGATGTTAAAGCACATCCCATAATGTTTGATTGACAGCTGATCTCTGTGCAGTGAAGACATGAGCAATCAGCTCTCAGCAACAATGATGGACACACGGTGAGTTTAAGAAGTAGAAGAGTTCCTCAAATGACTTCAAGCTATTTCAGTTTACAAAACTCAGCTGTGGCTCCATGATTACAAAGCCGAACTCCAGCATGTAGCGGCTGAGTGAATGTGGTCTGCACTCTGTGGAGGAGAGTCATGGTTTCAGAGATGATGCTGTAGAAGGACAGAACACCTGCTCTGTGATCCAGGTACACTCCTACTCTGGAGGACGTAGGACCTGAGACGGGAGTGATGATACTGTTGTAACGAAATGAATAACTGTTTGGGTTACACTCTAAGGACCAAGATTTGTCATTGAGTCCAAATACACATTCATTCCCCCCCCCTGCTCTGCTGATATTCTTGTATGCGACTGCTACAAAAACTCTTCCCCCTCTCCACTCCACCTCCCAGTAACAACGTCCAGTCAGACTCTCTCTACTCAGGACCTGACAACATCCAGTGAATCTGTCTGGGTGACTAGGATAAGACTGTTGTTGTTGCATGATTGTTGCTTTTCTGCTCCCCTCAGATAATACCAGCCATGTGTTTGCTGTGTTTGGATCCAGAGTGACTTCCTGTGAATATTGTAAGAACCCAGCTCTGGTGGTGGGCTCTGCTGCTGACAGTAAAACATCCACTTCAGTCGATGAGACCTTTGTCCATTCCTCTCTCAGGACGTCCTGTAGTTTGTCTCTGACTGCTGACAGGGCCGCCGTCACGTCCTCAAAGTAGCTCAGAGGACGGATGTTGATGCTGGATGAGTGTGTAGGTTCACTGAGGGCTGACAGTGAGGGGTAGCTGTGCAGAAACTGGTTGTGATCCTCTGTGTGAGACAGCAGCTTCAGCTCAGCGTCTCTCCTCTTCAGCTCAGAGATCTCCTGCTCCAGCTTCTCCTGAAGCTCTTTGACTCGACTCACTTCTCTCTTCTGCTGGGATCTAACCTGCTGCTTCACATCAGAGCTTCTTTTCTCCATGAGACGGATCAGCTCAGTGAACATCTTCTCACTGTCCTCCACTGCTTTATCAGCAGAGCCATTGACGGCCTCCACCTCCTGCTGAAGCAGCTTCACCTCCTTCTCTCCGTCCTGGATTCTCTGCTGGATGTTTAGTCGACTCCCCTCCAGCTCTCTCTGCCTCTCAGTCCTCTCTGCTGCAGCTGACACTGTGTCGTGGCCTTTGTGTTCGTCCACAGTGCAGAGAGAACAGATACACTGCTGATCAGTGCGGCAGAACAGCTTCATCACCTCGTCGTGACGAGAGCAGATGTTCTCCTGGAGCTTCTTGGAGGGCTCCACCAGCTTGTGTTTCTTTAATTGAGCTACGTCATAATGAGGCTGGAGGTGTTTCTCACAGTAAGATACAAGACACACGAGGCAGGACTTACAGGCTCTCAGTTTCCTCCCAGTGCAGACATCACAGGCCACATCTTCAGCTCCAGCATAGCAGTGATCAGCAGGAGCAGCTTGGAGTCCAGTCTTCTTCAGCTCCTCCACTAAAGCTGCTAACATGGTGTTTTTCAGCAGGACGGGCCTCGGTCTGAAGCTCTGCCTACACTGAGGGCAGCTGTGGATTAGCTCTCCATCCCAGTGGTGTTTAATACACTTCATGCAGTAGCTGTGTCCACAGGGAAGAGTCACCGGATCCTTCAGTAGATCCAGACAGATGGAACAAGAGAAGGTTTCCCGGTCCAGCTGAACTCCTTTCTGCGCCATTTCACCTCTCAGTAGCAGCGAGTGTCTGAGTTTCACTTCCTGAGAGCTGAAACTATGTGAGCTGTGATCTGAACAGGATGTGTGTGTGCAGTGAATGTGGCCTATCAGCTCTTGTGCTTTACCCACATGTTGGTTACACCCATCCTCCTCAGTGTGGATCTGAAGGGGAGGAACCAGGAAGTACAGAGTGGAGCTGGCTGTGGCCGTTTCTCAATGTCGAGTATACCTGCTGCAGAGCCACTATTTCAAGTATACTACGTCATCGAGTGGCGCCGAAGGACTGTGTAAATGCATGCTAAATGCCCAGCATTCGGCGC
The DNA here is from genome assembly GCF_902827165.1 of Trematomus bernacchii. Taxonomy (NCBI): domain Eukaryota; kingdom Metazoa; phylum Chordata; class Actinopteri; order Perciformes; family Nototheniidae; genus Trematomus; species Trematomus bernacchii. The sequence goes on from NW_022987567.1 coordinate 7,926,845, forward strand.
CACTCGTTGACGTAGTATACTTGAAATAGTGGCTCTGCAGCAGGTTTACTCGACATTGAGAAACGGCCTGTGTTTGAGAGCAGGAAGAAGAGGGAGGGCTTATCAAACTCTGAACTGTTTCCTCATTTACAAACGGAGCCTCGCTCACAACCTGCTCTACAGTTGAAAACAGTCTTCAGCTGTAAAATATGTGTTTTAAATTCAGGCTTTTGTAGCACACAGCTCCACACTCATTTTTTATTTGTATTTAGCCTTTATTTATACAGGTGTAAAATCTCATTGAGACACAAGGTCTCATTTCCAAGAGAGACCTGTCAGTGGTAACACTACCACACAAAGTTACAGACAGACAGGACACTAAACACAGAGGCAACACTAAATTACAACACAGTAAAAAAAGTAGTCATTGAAATCCATATAAAGTATTCAGATATAGCAGGTGCAAACACCCACAGTTGATTTCTCCAGCTTTTTTAAAATTAGTTTAAAATCTGTGATGGGTATCAAACTGGTCAGCTTAAGTTCCTGCTGAAGTGTGTTCCAGGTCGAGGGGGCAGAGTATGATATGGCTTTTTTCCCAAGCACTGTGCGAACTGAGGGGACGGACAGAGTGATGTAATTTTGAGATCGTAGGCTATAGCTGTACTGTTTGTGTGATATGTAAGTGGATATGTAGAGGGGCAGCAGTCCAAGCATAGCGGTATAGATGAGTTTGTACCAGTGCAGTGATCTGCGCATTGATAATGATGTCCAGTTGACTAAAGAGTACAGCGTGCAATGGTGTGTGAGGGGTTTACAGTTGGTTATGAACCTCAGAGCCCCATGGTAGACAGCGTCCAGCAGATGAAGGGAGTGAGCTGAGGCGTTCATGTACACAACATCCCCGTAGTCCATGAGCGGTAACAATGTGGCAGCTACAAGCCGTTTCCTCGCACTTGTGGAGAAGCAGGCCTTATTTCTAAAAAAGAATCCCAGTTTTAATTTCAATTTCCTTAAGAGATTGTCAATATGTGGTTTGAAGCAGAGATTTTCATCTATAGTGCTGCCTAAGTATCTGTAGGTGTTAACAGCTTCAATGGGGTTATGCTGTGCAGACATGATGCAGGGAAGAACAGTTGGTAACCTTTTCTTATTGGAAAACAACATGACTTTTGTCTTATCTGAGTTTAACACCAACCTAAGGTGGAACAGATGTGACTGAAAAGTGTCAAAAGCAGACTGCAGACGTTCAAATGCAAGGGCAACAGTGCTAGCACAACAGTACACAACAGTATCATCTGCATATAGATGTACAGAGGCATCAATGCTTTTACCCACATCATTTATATAAATAGTAAAAAGGGTCGGTCCCAAGACCGAACCTTGAGGAACACCTCTGGGCACATTAAGAAAGCTTGAGGAGAGACCGCTGAATTTTACACATTGCTTGCGATTTGAAAGATAGTTTGCAAACCAACCAACAGCTTGGTCAGACAGGCCAATATATATATATATATTTATTTTGTTTGTGGGGGTCTGCCCACAAAAAACTGTTTTAATTCCTGAGAAAGTCAAATAAGACGGTGTGTAAAACTACACTGCCCAGCCAAAAAAAAGTAACCACTTTGATGTAACTAGGCCAGTAGGTAAGGGCTTTCCACTGGATAATAACTGCAGCGATGTATATGTTTTAGCTGAATACACTTTTTTTTTTTAACCCTAACTGATGCAGTTAGTCACTTCTTTAATGTTTGTTCTTTCTGATGTAAAGTCAAGGTTGTAACTGTTTGCAGTAAAGTCGTGGGGCGCTGAACTGTTCCTTTGAATCTTTTGAATTTTGATACATGATATACTTACTTGTCTTTCAAATTTGAAGGAGGGTGAGCAAGCATCTTGAGGAACATTCATCATTAACTCCTCCAAAAAATATAGTTTATTCAATAATAAATGAATATGTGAATCATAACAGTGATTGACAGCTGATAGGAATAATATGATTGTTAATAGTATCATATTCATTCAGACAAACATCGATGAGACAGTTAATTAATGTACTTATTGCAGCAGTCTTCATAGATTTGGTTCCCCTGCTGGTCTAAGAGTGAAACAAACTCATTCAGTTATTGTTCAGTTAAAATTCATTTCACTAGCAAGAACCACGCCACAACAGTGTGATGTTTGTACGTTTATTGAAGAAACATGTGAAGGATATGAGGGGGGTGAAGAGGTGATCTGGGAGGACGAGCTATGGTCCGTGCAGTGGGAGACTCAGAGTGGGGGTTCCGTCTCCGGCATGAACTGCGTGGGCTGATTACGGTCCCCCAGACGATACCTGGACTTTAATGTTAGTATACGCAGTATATAGATATGCACAGTTTAGATATAAATGGTGATGGGCAGAGGATGTTTATGGGTAGAAGGGTGAGGGAGGGTGGGTTGAAAGATGAGACAAGCGGTGGCCGGAAGCTTTCGCCGGATATAAATAGGGGTGGCCGTGGTTTGAGGCGGAGTTTTAGGCGTGGCCATGCTCCTGAACCTATGTTAACATTTTAACCTCATTTCACTAGCAAGAACCACGCCACAACAGTGTGATGTTTGTACGTTTATTGAAGTAACATGTGAAGGATATGAGGGGGGTGAAGAGGTGATCTGGGAGGACGAGCTATGGTCCGTGCAGTGGGAGACTCAGAGTGGGGGTTCCGTCTCCGTCCCCCAAAAGAGTCGGATTAAAAGCAGCTGACTTAAGCGTGTGCATGTCAGACGTCGTTTAGATTGTTGCGGATGTAAGCGTGGTACGCTTGGGATGACGAGCGGCCGAGGGCCTAGGTGGTTGGATAAGAGATGCCTGGTCTAGCTGCTGTGGACGCTGCGCCGATGCGGGAGAAATGGCTCTAATTCTGAGAGTGCCCCCCAAAATGTGCGGGATGTTCTGAAAGTGTTTCTGGACCAGAAACATGTGGCTTGAAGATAACGTGCCCGGAACGAGTGACTACATCTTCACTTCTAAATCCGGCTAAACATTACCTTTGAGGAGTTAGAATGATGCACGCGCGGTTTGCCCAGAACCGGGCCTCCGTTACGCTCTAAGGGAAAATACGTTTATGCCGTAAATGTTAGGTTGGGTCTGCTCGCTGCGAGGGTCAGAGGGCTTGCTGTGCCTGTTAACTGTTCTGGACTATGAGGAGATCTCTAGTCATCCTGAGAAGTCTACTGGGTTCAGGTCTGTTCTGGACTATGTGGAGATCTCTAGTCATCCTGAGAAGTCTACTGGATTCAGGTCTGTTCTGGACTATGTGGAGATCTCTAGTCATCCTGAGAAGTCTACTGGATTCAGGTCTGTTCTGGACTATGTGGAGATCTCTAGTCATCCTGAGAAGTCTACTGGATTCAGGTCTGTTCTGGACTATGTGGAGATCTCTAGTCATCCTGAGAAGTCTACTGGATTCAGGTCTGTTCTGGACTATGTGGAGATCTCTAGTCATCCTGAGAAGTCTACTGGATTCAGGTCTGTTCTGAACTATGTGGAGATCTCTAGTCATCCTGAGAAGTCTACTGGATTCAGGTCTGTTCTGGACTATGTGGAGATCTCTAGTCATCCTGAGAAGTCTACTGGATTCAGGTCTGTTCTGGACTATGTGGAGATCTCTAGTCATCCTGAGAAGTATACTGGATTCAGGTCTGTTCTGGACTATGTGGAGATCTCTAGTCATCCTGAGAAGTCTACTGGATTCAGGTCTGTTCTGGACTATGTGGAGATCTCTAGTCATCCTGAGAAGTATACTGGATTCAGGTCTGTTCTGGACTATGTGGAGATCTCTAGTCATCCTGAGAAGTCTACTGGATTCAGGTCTGTTCTGGACTATGTGGAGATCTCTAGTCATCCTGAGAAGTCTACTGGATTCAGGTCTGTTCTGGACTATGTGGAGATCTCTAGTCATCCTGAGAGGTCTACTGGATTCAGGTCTGTTCTGGACTATGTGGAGATCTCTAGTCATCCTGAGAAGTCTACTGGATTCAGGTCTGTTCTGGACTATGTGGAGATCTCTAGTCATCCTGAGAAGTCTACTGGTATCAGGTCTGTTCTGGACTATGTGGAGATCTCTAGTCATCCTGAGAAGTCTATTGGATTCAGGTCTGTTCTGGACTATGTGGAGATCTCTAGTCATCCTGAGAAGTCTACTGGATTCAGGTCTGTTCTGGACTATGTGGAGATCTCTAGTCATCCTGAGAAGTCTACTGGATTCAGGTCTGTTCTGGACTATGTGGAGATCTCTAGTCATCCTGAGAAGTCTACTGGATTCAGGTCTGTTCTGGACTATGTGGAGATCTCTAGTCATCCTGAGAAGTCTACTGGATTCAGGTCTGTTCTGGACTATGTGGAGATCTCTAGTCATCCTGAGAAGTCTACTGGATTCAGGTCTCTTCTGGACTATGTGGAGATCTCTAGTCATCCTGAGAAGTCTACTGGATTCAGGTCTGTTCTGGACTATGTGGAGATCTCTAGTCATCCTGAGAAGTCTACTGGATTCAGGTCTGTTCTGGACTATGTGGAGATCTCTAGTCATCCTGAGAAGTCTACTGGATTCAGGTCTGTTCTGAACTATGTGGAGATCTCTAGTCATCCTGAGAAGTCTACTGGATTCAGGTCTGTTCTGGACTATGTGGAGATCTCTAGTCATCCTGAGAAGTCTACTGGATTCAGGTCTGTTCTGAACTATGTGGAGATCTCTAGTCATCCTGAGAAGTCTACTGGATTCAGGTCTGTTCTGGACTATGTGGAGATCTCTAGTCATCCTGAGAAGTCTCAGTTGAATGTGGTGGCTGAAAACGGTGGGACCGGTATGGGATGGAGATCCGCCTCTGGGGCCGAGTTTCTGAATTTCCTGACGGGTGTGCTGAGGTGCCGTGATAGTCAATCGATGGGTGGTGTTGCTGTGGCTAGAGTGTAGCTGGTTGCACAGGGAGGAAAAACATTTGGGTGTTGGGGAAGGGATGGGGGGGAGGGGGAGGGGGAAAAGGTAGAGCAGTTGGAAAGGAAGGTACTAGGTAAGAGTCGGGTGATAGGTTAGCATGTGGCATGGCCCCTGCCCCTTGGTTTACTGGGTGGGACGCTGTTGCTACGGGGTTAGCTGCTAAAGGAGGAAAGTAAGCAGAAGCTGGGTAGCTGTGGACTGCTGAAGGTAGAGAAGAAGAAGGGATGGAGGGATGAAGGGATGTATGTGCAGGGGGATTTTGTGAAGCCTGTGGGCACAGGGACGACGCGCAGCGTGAATCACAGTCTGCCTGTCGATCTTTGAAAGATGAGACAAGCGGTGGCCGGAAGCTTTCGCCGGATATAAATAGGGGTGTCCGTGGTTTGAGGCGGAGTTTTAGGCGTGGCCATGCTCCTGAACCTATGTTAACATTTTAACCTCATTAAATGATGTCTGCCACCTTATATATTTATATGTAAGGCTTGACTGATGTGCCACAATAATGTCACCTATGTTATTGAGTTAAAATATGAATATTGTGGCTTTCCAAGTTAACATTGATTGATAGACTGCGATTAAATCAGCATATACTTCTGCCAGGGGATGCCACCCCTCAAAATCTCCTGCCACCCTCTTGCCACCCCATGAATATGTGTCTAGATCCGCCCCTGCAACAAATCCCACGAAAAGACACAACAACAATGTGGTAATCGGCCCTTTAGGTTCATTCATTTCCTACAGCCAAGTAACATTTGATCAAGGAGGAAAAATTGCATTTGTTGTCTGTATTAATGATTCCTCATCTACCTTCTCAGAGTGATGGTCCGGAGGGAGGGGGGGGTAATCACACTTCTCGATCTTCTGGCAGAGGGAGAGCAGGTTCATCTTGTCCCCATAAAACGGACTCTGCAGCGCTGCCATCTGCAGAAACAAGTGGAAGACAGGCTGGATGAGAGACATTCCTGATGAAGACTTTAAACCAACACGATGAAGAAGAGGTGATAGATCAGTCGCTGCTGACAGAGCGCAGACGTCCACTCTTTGGGGGATTGAAAAGGAGCTTGAAGACTGCAAGCTGCCCTGCATGTATTGTGACTTTCCTGGGACTGATGCTAGGCCCACTACATTTCATTATACCTGAAGAGCTCCCTTTCCATCCTCGTCTAAAGCAGGCCATACGTACTATATGTGAATATGTATTAACCTCAGCTGTAGTGTAAAAGGGTTAGGGTTCAAAGTGCTTGAATTTCACGTTGGAAAAGGTGTACAAATCTTTAAAAAAACAAGTAACAGTGTATGTGAGCTTACCTCATACAGAAGACATCCCAGAGACCAGATATCAGACTTAAAATTGTATCCGTTCTCGTGGATCCTCTCCGGCGACATGTAGTAAGGAGTCCCCACTGGGAGAAAGAGAGTTAAGATGTTCAGAAAATCAATTGATCATTGCTGTGAGACGATCACATAAAACACACAGATCTAATGCTGTTTTTTAAATGTATTCTGTATCGAATCCATGTATATGAATATGTATGTATGCATGTTCTGTATTTACATGTTCTGTCTGTTCCTTACCTAAGGAGTGTGCCGCCGTGGTTTTGGAGCTGAAGAAGCGTCCTAATCCCAGGTCACCCAGCTTCACCTCACCTGTGGCTGTGATGAACACGTTGGCTGGCTTTATATCTGACACACACACACACACACACACACACACACACACACACACACACACACACACACACACACACGTTGAAATGTAACAGCAAAGCTGATGCAATCATTGCAGGCTGTAGAGAAATGTACACTATGTCAAGTACACATTCCTTCCTGTGTCTAAATATTGATTGTACAATAAGAACAAAAGTATGAATAAATAGATCAAGTTTTTAGCCGCTGATACCAATATGCAATTGCTGATGATCCATAATGAGGTTTTCTGATGGCTTTCATTCGAGCAGCTTGTACATTTATTGCGGCAAAATATAAGTCTGACCCCTCAGTGTCTAAGGCACACACACACACACACACACACACACACACACACACACACACACACACACACACACACACACACACACACACACACACACACACACACACACACACACACACACACACACACACACACACACACACACACACACACACACACACAAAGGCAAATATAAGTCTGACCCCTCAGTGTCTAAGGCTCTCCACCAGGGGGCAGCGTAACAAAGGAGATCAATGCAAGTGCAATTAAAGAACCACAAATAGTGGAGTTGGTTTCTTATCCTGTCAGAAACATACTAAGGTGAGGCCGTCCTTCAACCAGAAGTGTTCAAATGCTACCTCCTTTACGGGTTGGAAGACTCATTCCTGCACCACTCTTTTATGAAATGTGACGAGGGTGAGTAAATGGGTCAGTAGCTGCTTACCACGGTGCATTACTCTGCGTGAGTGCATGTGCTCCAGGGCGCTGCAGAGCTGCACAAAATACTTCCAGATAGTTCTCTCTGGGATGAGGCGCCTCTTCTTCTTGAAGTACTTTAAAGATAAAAAGGAAGCAATGTTAGTCCATAGAAAGTGACAATGCTAGATTCAAGATTCAAGGCTTTTATTGTCATGTGTGCATAGCTACAGTTCTCTTAGGTCACAGACTCCTCCAGCAGAGCAACACAATAAAACAGATAAAATAATGCAAGTAATACACATACAAAATAATATAATAGAAATAGTGCAAAGATAGGGTTATGGGTTAATGATCTACTAATCTATATCTAACTCAAATTGGCATCAAAAAAATAGTTAAAGTACCAAAAGTAAAAGTACTTACAGTGCGTAATGTCTCATTTTAGAATCATATATATTGAATTACTGGATTATTTCATTTTTTATACATTCTTGTGTTTTTTTCCATCCCTAAGAAAGTGTAGGGGAAATGGAGACAGTAACACACAACAACCTTGAGAGAGTCAGGGTGAATGTGAACACAAGTTTATTTATTTACATCAAAGAAAATGCCAACAAATGTTCTTTAAAGTGGACCTTTCATGCTATATCTAAATTATATATTGTAGGGCCATACCTATATAAGGTATATTTATACGTTTCTGTTTTCAAAATACCAAACAGATCATGCATTTTAGCCATGCCTCATTTCGCTCTATGTGCTGTTTGCTGTCTACGGGTCTGATTCTGCTGACCACGCCCCCCTGCAGGAGAGGGGAGCCGCTCTGATCAGCTGCTGGGCTGTCAGAAGAGGGGGAGAAAAAGAGATCTCCGTCCTCCGTGTTTTATTATATAGAGTCGTTATTCATTTGTTTTAAAGCTCAATAAATAACAAAGAAGACCTTTGACCGGCACTTTTCTAATTTTGTCCGGAAGATTTCAACTTTAACGGACATCTTGACCGGCGGAAAAGAAAACCTAACTGAAACTCTGCCGCACGGTCCCCTCGTTCCTTGGAAGAGGCGGAGAGGTGGGTGTTTGTCATCTGCTGGTGGACTAACCGGAGAGAATTACAGTGCTTGCCTCGACGGGGAGGGATTGCATTGAATTAAAGCAGCGGGAGCAAACGCTTGCCTCGGGGAGGGAGAAAAAAAGCCACAGCGGAGAATAAACAGAAGCGTAACCATGGTAACTATCTTCTTCGCTGCTTTTGTGGCAGACTACAGCGCCACTTACAGGCCTGGCATATGTACTACAGCGTCTCCAGCGCTTTCGAGCGGCAATGGCCGGCCGTGGCCCAACCCCACATTCCCCTGATAGGTGGAGAGTTGGCCCAATAGCCGTAGCGCCACTTCTGTGACGACATAGAAGTGTTCAAATCTGGATCAGTCTGTATCAGATCCGTTGCAGCCCCTTTTTTTTAGATTTGGGTACAGAGGAAAATAGAGAGGGTTGTGTTTTCTGACACTTGGTGAGTTCCCTGGAACACCGGGGACACATATTCATGTATAAAAGACGTGCAAAAGTGCATTTTGCATGATAGGTCCCCTTTAACTATATTTGTTTTTGTCTTTTGGCTAATTAGCGTAAACTCGAGGCACTGGCAGCTTAGTGATTTGTTCATCACCACTCACCTTCAAACAAGCCAAGAAAAGCCGGCATAAATAAGGCCCTGACACACCAGGCAGTCACCAGAGAACTCGCCGACACCGACATCGACTGTTGCATCGGCGAGTTCTCCTGCGTCTTGGCCGTGTGTCGCACTGGAACACACCACAAAGACTTCAGCCGAGCACGTACGAACTGCGCATGCGTGAGTGGCAATAACGCTCCTTACCAGCAGGCGGAGGCGGCGGTAGTGTGTATTCGTCATTCAAAATAGGCAACAACCGGAAGACAGAGAAGAAGAACAGACTGATATAAACAAACAACAAATAGCGTGTGCGTTCCATTTTCACTCTCGTCCATCGAAAACATGTTTTAGAATATAAAAATACATGAATGATGAAATGAGCACATAAAGTGCAGACATACTATAAAATCACAGTTAATAGACCTGCGTCTGATGATCGCAGTGTTCTGGCGGGTGTGTAGTTTATTGAGTCAGCAATGTAGTAATGTATGTAATGTCATAATGGCCACTTCTTGCTAAATTTACATTTCCATGTGATGCTTTTATCCGAGGCGACTCACAATAGGTAAATGAACAGCAGTAGACAGTATCTCATTTACTTAGACACTGTACTTAAGGACAATGTTGAGGTACTTGAGACTAATCCTGCAACTTTATACTGACAAATAAACCGATGAGATGAAAAACCGGACTTCACCAAACAAATCACGGAGCTCTCAGCAGAGGACAGCCGGGGACGCTCCCGCCGATATCAGAGATGTCCCTGCTATGTGTGGGACATTTAAGGGCTATGTTTGATGTCTTTTAAGTATCACCTGCTGGGGTTTAGCTGCTGTCCTGTGCCTTCTTAAATCGTTTGTTTACGTCCCTCACTTCCGTTTCGCTTCTCATTTGCTAGCTGAACAGCTGATCAGAGTGGTTTCTTGGCCCGATAGCTTGTGTCCGACAAATGGCCGATTCAACATGTTGAATCGGCCATTTGTCGACCGTGAAAGGCCAAATAAGGCGTGTCACGGCCGAGGGTTCGGGACACACCAAATTGACTTTGGGCGACAGGGCACGCTTTGTCGCCAGACAACCGAAGACGGCCGATATCGGCCTGGTGTGTCTGAAGTGACTGTCGGTCTGAAGTGACTGCCAATGTCCGCACCGCTGTGGGCGAGACGTGGAGGGAGGGAGGGAGGGAGGGTAGAGAGAGCATCGGAACTTCACAGTCTAATCTCCCGACCTGATCTTTTTTATTTTGTATTCAATCAATATCTTTTTGGAAAGGGAAACTGTGCGCAAACAGTACACAGCAAATTGAGAAGAGTTAATATTTTGGTGTTGGTGAAATGTAAACAAGAGTAGAGTTAAATATACTCCTGATAGAGTTAAATCCCTTATATTTAACTCTCATTAGACAAATAGTTGGTGTTAAAAACGAGTGTCAAAACGAAATATCTATAAATCAAATCTGTAAGTGTAATTGTAGTACATTAACTCTGAACGTTTAACTCTTAACTCCAAACCTAACACCTTAAGTGTAAATGCATGTATCACCATGCCCCCATTGTCGTAGCACTGAAGCCACTTCAAAGTTCAAACAAGAGTCTGCCGTGACGGCTGACTGCTCCCGGACATTATTTGGTAAGTCAATTAAAATCATTTCTGTTAATGTTGTGTTTTGTTATTGGTATTTCTCTTTTATGTCTCTGTCTAAAAGTGAGACACCGTAAGCCTCACGTTATCGTTATCCTGTAACTTATACCGCGGTTCTGTTCCTTGCCATCCGTCAATAACCAGTGATAATTCTGGTTACATTGGCTATTCCAACATTTAGTTCGCTAAAACTTCTGTTTTCATGACAAACGTGTGATAGACTATTTTCCTGTTGAGCTGTGCTATAAGACAGGCGAGTCACCGCTAAGATAAGATGTGTTTGGCTTGTGGGCTTTTAGCATTAAGCTAGAGTTAGCGCTAGCTAACCAAGCCAAAAAAACGTGTAACCAGACAAACATAACCTTTATGTGAATGCAGGCACCGAGTGGGAGCGTGATATCGGTAGTATTTAATGAGATCCCTGTTTTGAAGGCTTGCGTTTATTTGCTAATGAATCATAGAAACGTTCAAGTCTACATCATAGGTTAATGTTACTGGTGCATCTGCCTTGTAACGCAGGTTGCTTCTCTCGTCATTTTGGTTGGTCAGACAATAATAACAGTTGTGTTTTTAAGATAAAGAAGTTGCCTGTTTAATAAGTTAAAGTGGACCTATCATGCTATATTTGAATAATATAGTGTAGGACCATACCTATATAAGGCATATTTATACTTTTTTTTTTTCAAAATACCAAACAGATCATGCATTTTAGCCATGCCTCATTTTGCTCAATTTGAAAAATGTTAGCTCTGTTTTTGCAAGGGCTGATTCTGTGAGAACAGCACCATCTACAGGCCTGGCATATGTACTACAGCGTCTCCAGCGCTTTCGAACGGGAATGGCCGTGGCTGTCTCCTCCTGATTGGTGGAGTTGGCCCAATAGCCGTAGCGCCACCGTCCTGACGTCAGGACAGTGTTCAAATCTGGATCAGTTTTTATCAGATCCGTTGCAGCCCCTTTTTTAGAGATTTGGGTATGGAGGAAAATAGAGAGGGTTGTGTTTTCTGACACTTGGTGAGTTCCCTGGAACACCGGGGACACATATTCATGTATAAAAGACGTACAAAAGTGCATTTTGCATGATAGGTCCCCTTTAAATATGTAACAGTAGCCTCAACTACAACTCAAGTAGGAACCCTAGAAGAATTATAATTTTTTTAAATGATTCACCTCTATGGTCCCTTGATTATTGACTGCAGCTTCAATTTATATATTTTTCTAATACATTCTCCTCTGTTTATTTTCAAGGCTGGGATGGTGACATTTCAGCTCTCCTGTTGCTATTGCATCTCCTGCCCCCAATGCCCAGAGGCCATAAAAAAACTGCCAAGATAAGCTCATCTTGTAAGATTTCTTAAGGTATTTACCATTAGATTTTTGTACTAACATTTTTTTTGTGTGCTGTGGTTGTATGTAAGTGTTGCAGTTTGATATAAGACTGCAAGAATAAATCTTACTCCTTATTAAGTAAGTTATGCTAAGTAGTAACTTTTTATATATATAAATATATATATATGTACAGTAAATGTATATGCATTTGTCATTCAAACTACAGCAGGGAGCCAGCCTCACCACATTCCTGGAGAAAGTTGAAGCAAGACAGCCCTTCCTCCTCTGCATTGGTGAGCAAAGGAAGAAAATCCAGAGGTCATCGTTGTGGACCACAAACCCATACCATGCAACGCTCAGACATCGGTGGCTGCTTTTGATGCCCTTTTCAAAGCTCACTATGTCTTCAGCCTTTCTTATGATGAAGCTCTCTCCAGTTTCTACACCTTCATCCAAACAACGATGTTCAACATCGATGTTGGTAATGCAAAGGAAAGCCCACGAGTCAAAGAACTAAGTGCACGACTACTGCGTGAGCAATAACAGCCAATTCACGAATTTCAGTCTGTGTTCACTGAGACTAATCCTGGACTTATCCTGCGCTCCAGAGAACTGCACGTTGAACATTGTAATGCATTAAGTGAAGATCCTGCTCGACCTTCCATTTATGGTGTTAAAACATCTTGTGTGCTCAATTCATTGCAGTATTTTCATAGCACTGACAATTTTGCAGTTGATATAATGCATGATTTGTTAGAGGGTGTATAGTATGAGCTAAAGCTTTTCTTTCAGTACCTAATGAAAAATGGTTACATCTCTTTGAATGCCCTGTCAGACAGGGTACAGAGTTTTAACTATGGTTACTTGGAACGTAAAAACAAACCAAGTGCTTTAAAACTTGATGACAACAGCAAGCACTTAGGTTTAAACGCCATTCAGTCATTGTGTGTTCTCCGCACTTATCTTTGGCGATATGGTTCAAAGAGAAAATAAGTATTGGAACTTTTTGCTCATTTTGTTGCAAATAGTTAATATTGTTTTCTCCCCTATCCTGACTGAAGTTACCTAAAACATTTGATCTGTGACCACGACAACATGTTCAAAGTGTTATTTCCTGATAAGAAATAGATTCCCTAACACCACTTAATGATTCACTATCCGAGATGTATTACAACAATTGTCCCTCTTATCCATATGTGGTTTATGTGATTCAAAGCAAAACATAATTTGTTTAAAAGGTCTGTAAACAATTTCAAAAACCTTACAAAATCTCTTGTTAAGCAACACCAGCGGCAAATGGCTTTTTATTATGAAAACTATTATTTTAAAAGGTTTGAGCTTGGTCCTTTAAAAATGAAAACAATAAATAACTTGGAAGGTGCAGAATCAGTGTCAGATGTTGCATTTAGATGCATTTTCAGAGGTTTCAATCTTTTCAGGTTTCAACTACAAGATGGGTCAAAAATGATGGCACTGAATACCAAATTGATCTATACATATGCACTGGAACATTCCATTACCTACCTGTGTATGCACTGGAACATTCCATTACCTACCTGTGTATGCACTGGAACATTCCATTACCTACCTGTGTATGCACTGGAACATTCCATTACCTACCTGTGTACAGTATGCACTGGAACATTCCATTACCTACCTGTGTATGCACTGGAACATTCCATTACCTACCTGTGTATGCACTGGAACATTCCATTACCTACCTGTGTATGCACTGGAACATTCCATTACCTACCTGTGTATGCACTGGAACATTCCATTACCTACCTGTGTATGCACTGGAACATTCCATTACCTACCTGTGTATGCACTGGAACATTCCATTACCTACCTGTGTTCATGAAAATTCGCAACATCATCATTCATGAGCAGCGTGCTTTCATAATTGGTTGCACTGTTCACACGCTGTACTATGATGATCACTTTCATGCCGACTGTATCGAGGACCAAAGTAATGAACATGCTGTTATTTGTATTGACCAGCTCACCTATGTTAGACCCTTTGATAGGCAATACTTTAATGAAATGAGAGAGCATACATTGTTCCATATTGCTGTGTATTTTGAAATGTATTTTAAAATGCTTTTGTGGTGCGAATGTTTGAAAATAAATCTTGTTTCAAACAACTTTAGCCTACTTTATTTTTTAGTAATTGTTATGCTTTATTAGAGCTTTATTTACACCTTAAAGTGTTAATATATGAGTAACACTTTCATAGTTAATAAACTATTCTGTGATAGAGTTAATATTTAACACCATGCAAGTGTTGAGAAAAACTAACACTGGTTAGTGTTACGAAGAGTTACATTTTAACTCCAAATAGAGTTAATAATTACTCTGAATAGTGTTAAGAAACCAACTCTTTAACAATAGTGAAATTAACTCTATCTGGACCCATATAGACACTGTCAAAGTGTTGAAATCAAATCTGACAGTGTTAATTTGGGGATGCTGATTTTGCTGTGTATAGATATATATTCATTTATTTATAAAAAAAGGGGGGAAAAAGGTCACTTTCTCTGGAGGAAGAAAAAGGGCAGGGGCTCAAGCCCACTTTGATGTCTATGTGTGCACGTGCCTGCACCTCGGTACAAAGGCCTCCACCACAGCCATCACGATCAACCCAGCCAGCAAAGAAGTCTCACCTAGCACACGTACCTCCCACACAGCCACCAGCATCAACCCGGGACAATCACACCTACCTCCCTCCAGCAGCCACCAGCAGCCCATGCACCATCACCCCCACCTACACAGCAGCCAGACCCCCTGTCCTGGAAGACAGACAATCACACTGCTCCCCCTGTCTTTACATTTATAATGAATAGTTGGTTGAAAAAGTTCTGATATTGGAAATATTGAGATTTTACAGTTTCTTATGTTAACATAAATAGTTGAATGAAATAATTGTATTTGTACACATCACATGAACCTTGGTATGGAATATGAAGTCATTATTCAGTCCTGATGTAACTTTTCTGTGGTGAAAGTAGAGTGATAGAAAATGTTTACTCCAAATTATAATTTACACATTTTCATTTTAGACATGAACAACACATTTAGCCTATAGTAGGGGGGGGGGGATAAATGGCCTAAAAATAAAAAAATTGGAAAATGATTACGCCCACTTCAGGGATGGTGCATTGGGTCATTTGGGAGATATTTTGTATTGGGAGTTGGTACCTATCATGAAATAAACCCCCCACCCCACCCAAAAAACTAAATCGGACATGTTTTTTTCCCCCTTTTATCATTAAAAAATAAAATAAAATCTTAAGAGAACACTTTGGTTCACCTGTCAGATGTTGCAAAGTTCTAATGTAACAAAGTACATTTACATAATGCATTGTGGCTCCTGGTTGACTGCAAGCAAACCGTTGAAATCCCCAAGCAGACGATCATATTCAACACACCATCTGACAAGCAGTTAAACAGAGTTGTCGCAGGTATGTTTTTTCCTTTTTAACAAAACTATTATATTATATTATTTTATAATTATATTATTATATGATATTATATGATAATTTAGCTTGGTTTGTGTCAGGTTCCATCCAATATTAGTCATACTTTTAGCTTTCTAGCTGTTAAGAACGTAGCTCAAACTAGCTAGCTAGCTTAGTGCAACAGTTGATTTGACATGTTTTTGCTCAAATTAGCCAGCTAACTTTATTATACAGTAATTACTTAGCTAACTGTTACATTAAGCTAAATTAGTAGACAGCACTGAAGTAATTAACACTCTCCTAGACCTAGTGCTTGTAACTTAATCTAATTTAGAATATTAATCTTTTTCAGAGAAGTCACATCAGTCTGATGACATACATCATCAAGCATGGCAGAGCCCAGACACATGTCCAAAACTAGATCTACCGGAAACATTTATAATGCAGATACCGACTTTCCTCCCTCCAAGAACTTCCAACCACCCACAAAACTCCCCACACTGCAGAGTGTCATAAGCATGAGACGGTACCACCTGGAGATGGGCAATGGGAGAGTGACTACAACCATAGCAGCATGGGAAGTGGCAAAACAGGTCTACGCCAAGTACTACCACGACACTGTGTTTTGTGTTTCCTTGAGCACCATCCAGAGGAAGGTAGAAAGGATCTGGAAACAGTTCATTGAGGGCAGAAAGAGGTATGGACAGACAGGGAAAGAAGACTCACTGGCTGTCCAACAATACAAAGAGTTATTTCATACAAAGTCTGAGCTCTTTGATGTATTTGCCCATGACCCTATACGGCGGCAATCACTGGAGAAAGAGTGGTGTGTAAGCATGAGTGAGATGGAGCACAAATACTATGAAGACCAGAAGACAGAGCGAAGGATGTTCTGTTCCAAAGGTGTGGACCCTGTCTGGTACCATAGCATGATGCGAACCCAAAGGTTGAGGGAGAGGAGCGAAGAGTACTAGAGGAAGAGAGACCAGCAGTTCTCATATCAAACTCTGGACCATATCACAGATATCTTGATTGAAACTGGTGAGATATCCAGCTGCAGCAGCGATGAAGAGAAAGAGGGCACACCTCCAAAAGCGACTGAGACAGATGTCTGAGACTGACACACAGCTTCAAAAGGAGGGTGAAGAGAGTGAGGCGCGAGCAGAACCCAAAGGAAGGAAAACAATCTTCACAGATGTTGCTGAACTAGACATGGATGAAGATTTACTACCACAAGAGTTTCAAAACATACGATTGTCCGAGAGAAAAGTCCGGGATGAGTTCTATACAACTATAGCCAATCTCAGAAAGAGGAGATGGCTCAAAGAAAGGAGAGGAAGAGACTAGACATGCTGGACACACTGAAATCTAGAGGTGGCCCCTTCACTGACAGTGGGGAAGTTGAGAAGTTCCTTGTGGATGAAAGTCTGAACAACAACGCAAAGCTGCAGAGGATGAAGCTTGAGGTTCAGTTTGCCAGAGAAAGTACCACGCTTCTGCCTAAAGTCGAACCTATCTTCAGAATCCAGGTGACACTGCCCAGTGGGAAGAGGAGGATGAAAACGGCACAGGAGTTTGGAGATGCTCTCATGGCGTACCTAGGCAAGAGGAGTGACCGAACCACACTGGAATATGCAAAATTCCAAGAAAGTCTTGAAAGGCTAAGAAAAATATGAGGTGCTACTTAAGACTGACAAGTTGAAGTTCTTTCTATGTCAATGTGACTGAATAAAAATGATTTAACTGTTTTGTATTTGGAATAAAAATCTAATCAAGTTTTCCAAATTAGTTTAGTCTTTTAGTCTTAACAGACTGTAAGAATAGTGAATTTCAAAGGGCGGAACAGCCAAAAAAAACGCTCTTTTTGTGTTCTTTTTTTAATTTTAAAGAGGGATGGGGGATTATTTTCAAGATACAGAGTTACTTTGAGGTGTAACAGTTCTTCTATTAATAATGTTTATTAATTCTCAAATGGGTTTGAAAGCATTCATTCAACAGTATATAGGCAAACAGTAAGAATAGCTTATGCATACCAGGCGGAATGTGCAGAAAATGCCACTTTTTGGGTTCTTTTTTTCATTTTCAAGGGGTGGGGGGTTATTTTCAAGATACAGAGTTACTTTTGGTGTCAAAGTTCTTGTATTGATAGTGTTAATCAAGTCCCAAATTGGTGTGTTGAAATTTTGAACTTGATGATTATCCCCCCCCCCTACCTTAGGTAAGGAACAGACAGAACATGTAAATACAGAACATGCATATTCATATACATGGATTCGATACACAGAATACATTTAAAAAACAGCATTAAATCTGTGTGTTTTCTGTGATCGTCTCACAGCAATGATCAATTGATTTTCTGAACATCTTAACTCTCTTTCTCCCAGTGGGTACTCCTTACTCAACCCTGTCTCCTAAAAATTACGTTCCCACAGAACTAAACTGCATTCTCAATTACGTTTAGCTAGAAACATATTTTCTCCCACGTTACGTTTGTTATGAACTTATCTCAAATACGTTTATTTTCTACATATCTTCTAGAAACATATTTTCTCCCACGTTACGTTTGTTATGAACTTATCTCAAATACGTTTATTTTCTACATATCTTTGCCATTTATTGTCTTGCTTATAATATTGATAATAGTCATTTATAAATATCATTTTAGAGCACACATTTGAAATCGACGATCGGGCTTGATATCCTATGGTTAAATTAAAATCAGTAGGCGAGGCTGTAATTTCGCCAGCTGCGAGGCATAGTTTTAACATGCCAAAAAGCTGCTGTGTCTTTTATTGCACCTCAAACACCTCAAACTTCCTCTAATGCCCCTTTCACACCAACGCAACTCCGGTTCAAGCTCCGTGCTAGAGCTTTTCTGGTTCAGAACCGGTTCTTCGGTTTAGCGCCGGCTCTTTTCACACCGCTCAGAGCCCGACTGGTGCTGCCGCTGCTGCGTCATGACGTCACAGTTTACGTCGCTGAGTTTCTCCCCAACGCCGGAGCTCACCTCACAACAACAACGGGCCGGGGACTGCGTTGCTTTTAATCATACGAAGCCAGATTAAATTAAATAACGACTTCTCCAACCTTATACTTTTCTCCAGAGTGCCGTGGTTCATTGTTTATTAATGTGTTTCAGCGGCATTTACCGACCGCTGCAGTGCTGGCCGGCTGCTCTTCAACGGGATTGTATTCTCACGTTAGCTCCGGGTTAGCTCACACGGCTCTAAAGTATTCACTGTCTGACTGTCACACAAGCAGCTGATACATATCCCCAGTTCCCCTTAAGTGAATGTGTGTCAGTCTGAATTGACGCTATTTGGTGTCAGTCTGAATTGACGCTGTTTGGCATCACAACGCTGTTATGAAAGTTTCTCTGGTATAACATGGGTGATGTTAGCATAGCAACCGAAGCTAAACTGACTACTTGCTAAGCAGTTTTCTACAGGCACTTTTTACCGACGTATTTTTCATTATGATTCTACTTGTGATAGTCGGACATGACAACCTGTGCAGCCCATGTATTGATTCCATCCGATAGCTGCTATAATAACAAACAAAACGTCTGCCTGCTCTCCACAATGATCAATAACAGCGAACGGATGGTCAAAGTAAGGTACAAATAAACAGAATCACACGAAGCCTGGTTAGTGTTGCCTGACTTTATAAAGTGTGTTTTTTTTAACAAGTGTGTGGTTGCGTTCTAGTCACTTTGCTCAGCACTACTGCTTGTTACAACTTTTATTTGCCGTACTCGCCTTAAGTGTTAGCTCAGGTTAATCTCGCCCCCCTCCGACGTAAGCGTGACGTATGCGGTTCTTGCTTCTAGACGGACAACTTTTTGGTGCTCGAAACGAACCGGATTCCGGAGCTATGACGCTGCTCCGCTGCGGTGTGAACAGGAAAACCCGGTGCTTTTCAAGCACCAGCACCGAACCGGCCCTGAAACACCGTTGGTGTGAAAGGGGTATAAGGACAGCAGAAGAGCTCTGTGGCTTCAGGCTTAATCGCCGTTCAAATGACAGCGTTGGTTTCCCCAAAAGTGGGTGGGGCTGTGACGTAGATTTTACTCTCATCTATTATTCAAAACCATTCTATTTATTCTAACGTAAATTACATGCCAGTGTTTTATCTTTTATTAAGCGATTTGTTTCTGTTGTTTAACTCATACATATATATAAACATATGTTTTTATATATATCTATGGTTTAACTGGAAATGTTTTCACATTGAACCTGAAGTACGTCACTTCACTTTGTCTTTTCGTCCCTTTTACGTTCCAGACAATGCATGGCTCAGCGTAACAGACTGAACAGCGACCCCAGGTGTGTCTACATTGGAATTACATCTTCATTACTGAAGGAAAAATACTTTACCTAGTGTTTGTTAACTGGGTTTTTAATGCAGTTGGCTTTTCTTAATGGTTACAATATTGCTATGTGTTACAGTATATCTGAAGCAAATTATGTTTCTGAAGATGTGTAGTCAATTCCACCCTTCAATGTAGCATAAATGTGAACTCTCATTACAGGAACAATACCGGAAACAGACGTATAGGAAAGATCCTCAGCTCGCTGATTGGATGTTTTAGCCGCAATGCACGTTGGGATATGGTTACAACAGTATCAGCACTCCCGTCTCAGGTCCTCTGTCCTCCAGAGTAGGAGTGTACCTGGGTCACAGAGCAGGTGTTCTGTCCTTCTACAGCATCGTCTCTGAAACCATGACTCTCCTCCACAGAGTGCAGACCACATTCACTCAGCCGCTACATGCTGGACTTTGGGTTTATAATCATGGAGTCACAGCTGAGTTTTGTAAACTGAAATAGCCTGAAGTCATTTGAGGAACTCTTCTACTTCTTAAACTCACCGTGTGTCCATCATTGTTGCTGAGAGCTGATTGCTCATGTCTTCACTGCACAGAGATCAGCTGTCAATCAAACATGATGGGAGGTGCTTTAACATCTTCTCACAAGTTGTTCTGTGTCGTGTTAAATGATCATATAATCATTTAAAACATATAGTCTTATACTCGGATTGCCTTTTACTCTGTTCAATTGTATTTGTAGTCTTGTATGTGTTTAACAGAGACGTGTGGTCATGATTTACACGTCAGGAGGGCAAAGGAAGTCAAAGGTGGATTTGCAAATGGTTAATGACGAGGGGGGGGTTTGATGGTTTAATGATGGGGGGGTGTAGGACCAGTTTCTTTTCATGAATATATATATAGTGTGGATGTGAGCTGTGTTCTGGGTGCAGAGCTTCTCTCTCCTCTGACGGTGAAGTGGCTCTGTTCCTGCATTTGAGATGGATTTCACTGTTTATTTACTTTATTTATTACTTTATTAAATATAACAAAATGTAAACTTTGCTCTAAAAACGTGTTGAATATGGATATTGATGTATTTGTGTGTTGTTGTTTCTCTTGTAAAGTGAGTCTTTAGAGAGAAAGCACCAGAGCTTCTTTCATTGGAGATATTTGATTCTAAAGGTTTTTAATTTGTAACTAAGTCTAAATGTGTTGAATGCATAAATGAAAGTTTGAATAATGCAACAAAACGGAAAAAAAGAAAAGTAAAAAAAAAAGAAAAGTGTGTGTGTGTGTGTGTGTGTGTGTGTGTGTGTGTGTGTGTGTGTGTGTGTGTGTGTGTGTGTGTGTGTGTGTGTGTGTGTGTGTAGGTCTTTGGAGGTGCTACTCTGCTCCCTGAGCTCCACCCAGGTTATCCAGTTCAATGTCCTCCTCCGCCCCCTGGTGGCCTGGAGACACACGACAGCACACAGGTGAGACTTCCTGTTCAATAAACATGTGCTCAATGCCAAATCCTAAATGCTGACTTGGTTAGTAGAACAAAAAAAGACACAGAGAAACCTACGTGGGTCTACAAGGCGACTCGAAATGGACCGAGAAAACAAGTCTCTCCCGACAACTTTTTTTTGTTTAGGCCAAACCTGCCAAACGTTTTTTTTCACCTCTGATCTGCCCGGCAACAGTGGGAAAACGTCCATATCTCATCAATTAAACCACTGACGCCTTTCACATTCACAGCAAATGGTCCCTTTTGATATGCGGCACGCTGGCGTGTGCGTGACATTTTTGATATTCTTCAAAAAAGTCCTCTTTTTCAACAATTACTGTTTTGTCACTTGCCAACACACTCACGTGATGACATGTCGCACACTGCGCCATCATTTACACTCAAACACACTCAAAGTGAGCAAACCCTGCTCAGATCCTCAAATCTCCACAACTCCCAACACATTTCCAACAGGTGAGCTGTCAAAGGTCAAAGGTCAAACTACACAAGACAGGAAGTAACAGATTTTCATGTTTTTATATATATTTTATTTATTTGTAGGATTAAGAAAAATCAGCTGAATTCAGATGTCACAGAGCAGGTGTTCTGTCCTTCTACAGCATCGTCTCTGAAACCATGACTCTCCTCCACAGAGTGCAGACCACATTCACTCAGCCGCTACATGCTGGACTTTATCTTGATTATGGAGCCACAGCTGAGTTTTGTAAACTGAAATAGCCTGAAGTCATTTGAGGAACTCTTCTACTTCTTAAACTCACCGTGTGTCCATCATTGTTGCTGAGAGCTGATTGCTCATGTCTTCACTGCACAGAGATCAGCTGTCAATAAACATTATGGGAGGTGCTTTAACATCTTCTCATGAGTTGTTCTGTGTCGTGTTAAATTATCACATAATCATTTAAATCATGTCTATCAACCTGAAGGTCAGTGGTTCAATTCCCTCTCATATCTTATGGAACTAACGAGGCTGTGGTAATTGTGCTTTAAAAAACTGAAATTATAAACAGAACTAAGGTAAAGTTAGAAAGAAATCGATGCTTATCCTTAAGTCCTGGCTCCAGATGTGCTGGTAGACTTAGGTTCTTCTGGAACAAAACAAAATAGTTTGCTCCCGGGGTACTACTTCCGGTCCGGATGTCTGATGTCTGTTTTTTTTTTTAATTAGTTTTGTATCTGGTTTCATAATTTCATAATGCCCTGAGATGTAATTCATTTAATAATCACTAACTTATCAATACTGATTTTTTCTTTTGAGTAATAAATCAGAATTCTTACTTAAATCTCAGATCTATGAAAACAAATCCTGAAGGTTTTCAGTGAAAGTCAGAAATCTGATAATTTTTTTTAACTTTTTTTCAGATTTTCTATTACTTTTTACAGAAAATCTCAGAAATCTGACTTTTCCTTAAAATATATTTTATTTATTTTCATGAAAACCTTCAGGATTTGTTTTCATAGATCTGAGATTTAAGTAAGAATTCTGATTTATTACTCAAAAGAAAAAATCAGTATTGGGACTGATCAAATCTTTGTTCAGCCAGCGATACCTGTCACGGGGCTTGGTGTGTTTATTTGGTTGGGGCTCGATGTCCACATAATCACTGACTGGGCGGCCATTGGGTTCAGATAAGAGATAAGATAGAACTTTATTGATCTCAATTTGGGACATTGTTGTGTTGCAGCAGCATAAAAGACATGGCATACAATACAAATGAAAAAAGACTAGAAATAAACAAGAAAGTAGAAAATATACATGTTGAATTTACAAATGAACAAAAGCCAAATATAAAGCAAGTTATTATATATACATAAGTATGTGAGGGATGGATTGTTGTTGGTTTTCTTTGTCCACAGGCATCTTCATCTGCCTCTTCTTCACTCATAGCAGTGTCCTCTGATTCCATCTCAAATCACTTTCTCCTTTTTGGATCACATCCTGCACACTGAATCCAGGACCTCTCTTTGCTGCTGGCATTCTGAAATGGAAAAAGTCATTAATAAATATGTATCAATAATACATATGCTTATTATATTGTAATAGATTACCTGAAGGCATGGGCGTAGGAAGCATCCTGAATGTGGGGGGGACATTTTTAACGGGGGGTGTGGGGGCGGGAAAAAAAATAGATTTCCTGTATTCTGGTGCATTTTAACAGGTGGTTTGATACTTTTATGTGGCTATACTAGCATGAGGGAAATGATGGGTACATTTTGTAATTTCATCCAGTAGTAAAGAAAGGAAACATATTGTGAGGATCTGCAGTACTTCCTCCTTCTTTTCCCCTTCTATGTTTGTCTGTCTTCCTGGCTGGGCGTGGCTGACCTACATTCTGATTCCCGCCAACTCACCTCCACTGCTGTTGTTCATCTCACTGATTGCCACTACTCACCTGCACCTGCTTAAAACCCTGGTTCCCATCCTCAGACTTCGCCAGTTCTTCGTTTATTCTTCAGTGGTAAACTATCGTCCAGGCCTACTAGCAGTAATTCTAGTAAACCTTTTTGATACTCCTAGTGAAAGGTTATTCCTTTCTAACCCTGCATCTTTCCTGTTCCAGATCTACACACACCTGCCGCTCTCCTTGCCACGTCCAGCCTCCGACTCCTCGTCTGAGTTCCCTCCGTGCTTCCACGCACACCAGCTCATCCTGTCTACATTCGCCAGCTCTGGATCTCCGGCTCTCCACGCCGGTGCTCCCTCCGTGCATCTCCGCACCTCCGTCTCCCCCTGAGCTATCCAGCTCCACGTCTGTCTTCTCTGAGCTCCTCTTTACACCTTGCCTGTGCCGTGGTCAAATAAAGACTATTGTTTGACACTTCACCACTGTCTCCGTCTAGTGTTTGCGTAGCGGGTTCTCATCTCCAGTCACTTCTCGGGAAGCGTAACACATATTTGATTATTAATTCAGAGCTGTCTTTGAATTAATAAAAAGCAGTTTAAATGCCCATTTTTTGTACATTTATATACAACAATAAATATTTGTGAGTGCATTGAGAGATATTGTTGTGGAGAGTCATTTATATATAAATCGCAAAATACATTTGTGAATCCTTCTGTGAGCATTTATTAATATTGAGACTGATCTGACTCCATACGGATGTTAAGTTCACCTAGGAATGGTATCATTGACTTAAATGTTCAAATAAATGTTGCTCTTCTGTCTATATTGGTCATATGATGCCCCTTGACTGAAATGTTTCCTGTTCAAGATCCCCACTGATTTCCTTAAAATCCTGGGATGAGAGTCCACATCACAATTTACTCTCAACTGTCATTTCCCTTTCATCACTCACCTCAGCAATGCTCTCTCCACTGTCCCTGCATTCTGCCTCTGACTCACTCTCAAGTGCCTAGATGTCAAGAGAGGTGGTGAAGTGATAATTATTTATTGAGCAGTATACTCTTTCACGTTGAATCATAACAAGTCATACTGAATGTAAATACAACTGACTCTAAAGTAAGTCCCAGTCTGTGACATTGGACATTTTGAAGACTCAAAGTCCCAAGCAGTAGGTAGAATATTAGCTAGTCTATGTAATGTGCACAGAAAATAAATAGTTAACTGAATACTGGGATGGAAATAGCCTATAAGCACTCAGTAAAACATAAACACACACAAAAAGCTTCTGAATGATAAGAATTAAAACATAATGCACATTACAATTTTGAGAGAGAGTACCTAAGTTAAAGAACTCAGAAAAGAATCTCTTATCGAACTGAGGCTCCAGTAAAACACACTGACTGCGTCTCTACATGGACATCAGTAAGCCGTGTATGAGTATTATCCCGGTTATGATCATATTGGGGATATGGTGTTTACATGAGCACAGAGAGATCGGGTTATTCATGTTCCCTGTTTACATGATAAATACTAGTAACCTGGCATTTCGATGCCTTTTCTCATCTAAACTATTCAGTATTTGTATCTCTCTATCATGACATAAAGACGAAACTCCTCTCCAGAAGTGAGACGCCGCCATCACTGTTAACTGATTAACTGCTACCAGCTGATGACTTACTTTCCTCTTCTTTGAAAAAAATGTTCTTATGTCCATGTTGTCTGGGGGAGAAAACATATCAAACCAAGAGATCGTCAGCTTTGATTTTCGCTGTATTAACCATTTCCTGAACATTTGGTGTGTGTGCCTTACCTCCGCTACCGGCATCGCTTCATACAACAGATCAGGGGCCTCATTTATAAAGGGATATACGCTCAAAAAATGGCGTAAGCCAGTTTCTACGCAATGTTTGCGATTTATAAAATTCTAACTTCACGGGAAAATGTGCGGTCCTCCACGCAAACTCTAACCCATGCGTACGCACTAAGCACACAAACGGGAGAGACGAGAAACTGCGACACCGTTGGCAGAAAGAAGAATGGAGAGAAATATGTGGAAATAAATCAAATGTTACCTCTCATTTATCAAATGAAGAATTCATTTTCAAACATTGATTAAAGCCAATCTTAAAATGATTAAACAAACGGCTGTTTGAGACTCCTCAGTGCACACAAACACTTGGAGAAATAAATAAATACGGATATGTTATTTAAAACCACCTCGAATATGTTGTGTTAATGTTATGAAATGTTTTCTCATAAATGATGCGGTAAGCAGGAGGACAGAATTACGTCTAAACTGACGCCGTTTTGCATTTCTATAGGTTGTAGATACGAGCATGGTTTTATATACTATCACGTTTAATCGTGTTTTATGCCGTTTGCCAAGACTTGATAAGTCGCTCGTAAAACACAGGAGGTATGGAAACTAAGAACACCATATGTGGTAAATTGTACAGCTAATATAACACAACACATTGTATTTCCTTTAACTGGTGGATTATGGATATATAGTTGCTGATCGACAGCTGGAACACAAACCACCAAATACAACAAAATAATTCAGATCCAGTCGTCATGACTACACTCCGGAGGGATTCCCCGATCATTTCTTACAGTTTCTCATCAAGGGGGGGGGGGTCTCCTGTCCCCGGGACAAACACACTGCCTGAGGAAGGTTATGTGTCTTTTTTTTGTCATTAACTTTTTTCGGACCACTTTATTTATTTAGGTGACGATCCGACCTCCATGCTGCTACTCTGGTTCAAACTGCATCCACCAAACAATATGATTTATCTCGACCTCCCCACAATAACCTAAATCTGACACGGTGTGAGATGTCTTTTTTAGTTGTTCGGTCGTCATTTCCTGCGATCTTCTTCATGCAGTCAGTCAAAATGAATGAATGAATGAATGGGCGTTTCTTTGAGTATTTATAGGCAAATATGGGCGTTACGAGTCGATTGTGATTTATAAAGGGAAACAGGCGTAGGGAGTGCCGTACGCACTTCCCTCGCCGGTACGCAATGTTTTGTGAATCGGAAAATGGCGGAAAATGTATGTACCTATTTTTGTGCTTTGTACTACGTAAGCAACCTTCCTACGTCAATCCTACGCAAGGCGTTATAAATGAGGCCCCTGAGCTGTCCAACTATGACAACACTCCTTGAACATGCGCACGCTATGTGAGAATCTGCCTTGGTACAAAGTAGCAGTGAAAACATGGTACGGAGTTTCATTGATTTGGGCATTCTCTCAATAAGCAAGTGGAATGGATTTCATTTGATAGTGAAGCACTGACACAGCGCTCTACAAAGTGCGGCGAGTGGATAGACCTATTCATGGACTTTCCGCATAGTAAAAGTGGGGGGGTCTAAACTAATCATTTGAAAAAGTGGGGGGGACTTGTCCCACCCTCATATAATGGCTGCGACGCCCATGGTTAGTGTACATATTCTTTGAGAAAGGTTGAGTTCCCATGGGGGGAGGGGGGCAGAGGGAGGGGAGACCAGGTGCATGTTGCGAAAAATTATTGTTACAGTTGATGAAGGGCAGTGGTGTAGTGGGGATTTTTTAACTGGGTGGACACTATGGACGCGCTCGTGAACTGTCAACAGGGGGGTACACTGTGGACCTCTGTGTCGCTTGTCAGCCCAACATGATGCCGTTTAAACAATATAATAATAAAGGGCGGTGCCGGCAGTCAGCGAACCGATCCGGCCTTTCTGCGCAACTGTCACTCAAATGCGGGACATAGTCTCAATTTGTGGGACGCGGGACAAATAATACAAATGCTGTGTGTGCATTCCCGCACAAAGCGGGACACCTGGTCACCCTACACACACGGTGCTGTCCCTCACACACACACGCTTCAAATCAAGTTGCATAAATGCTTGAGCTATGTTTTTATTATAATTACTGTGAAATCTGCCAATTATGTTTTCGTCATTATTACAACAAATACACACTTGCAACTGATAACACTGGAAATGATTTTATATTTATTAGACTGTTAAAAAAAAAAAGCATGCTTCAAATAAGTGCTATACTAAATAATAAATAAATATATACTATGGAGGACGGAACATGACATAAGTATAAATAAATAAATAAATGTGGAAAAATATGAATGAATAAATAAATACATAACATTTGAGAATAAAACAGAACACACACTATTATAAAATCTTTAACATATTTCTACATTTAAAAATAAGGACAACAAAAATCATTTGCTCCCGACCCGGGGTACTACTTCCGGTCCGGATGCCTGAGTCACTTGTGTTTTTTTTTTAAATTAGTTTTGTATCTGGTTTAATAATTTCATAATGCCCTGAGGTTTAATTAATTTAATAAACACTAATTTGATGTGCCCTTTTCAGATTGATTTGATAAATAATAATACAATTAAATAAAAAAAGAAAGAACGAAACGTAACATCCGGTACGGTAGCCGGTTTGTCCAAAAAGTCACCCGACATGAACACGGAGCGAATTTCACAGTAGCTTCATTGTATTTTTTTATATTCATGTATTTAATTTGGCACAATCTTCTTTGTCTCCTCACTTAAAGTGGACCTATCATGCTATATTTGAATAATATAGTGTAGGACCATACCTATAAAAGGCATATTTATACTTTTTTTTTTTCAAAATACCAAACAGATCATGCATTTTAGCCATGCCTCATTTTGCTCAATTTGACATTTTTTAGCTCTGTTTTTGCAAGGGCTGATTCAGTGAGAACAGCACCATCTACAGGCCTGGCATATGTACTACAGCGTCTCCAGCGCTTTCGAACGGCAATGCCGTGGCTGTCTCCTCCTGATTGGTGGAGTTGGCCCAATAGCCGTAGCGCCACTGTCCTGACGTCAGGACAGTGTTCAAATCTGGATCAGTTTTTATCAGATCCGTTGCAGCCCCTTTTTTAGAGATTTGGGTATGGAGGAAAATAGAGAGGGTTGTGTTTTCTGACACTTGGTGAGTTCCCTGGAACACCGGGGACACATATTCATGTAGAAAAGACGTACAAAAGTGCATTTTGCATGATAGGTCCCCTTTAAAGAACATTTGTTGGCATTTTCTTTGATGTAAATAAATAAACTTGTGTTCACTTTCACCCTGACTCTCTCAATGTTATTGGTTGTTGTGTGTTACTGTCTCCATTTCCCCTACACTTTATTAGGGATGGAAAAAAACACAAGAATGTATAAAAAATGAAATAATCCAGTAATTCAATCTATATTGTTCTAAAATGAGACATTACGCACAGTAAGTACTTTTACTTTTGGTACTTTAACTATTTTTTTGATGCCAATTCGAGTTAGATATAGATTAGTAGATCATTCAAAATATAAATCAATGATTAAATACACTTTGACAGATATTTATAGGATAAGATATCCAGCAGCAGGACATCAAGTTATTCAAATGATCTCTACATTTACTAACTGTGATAAAACACATCAATAATCATTATAGTAACCCAGTAACTCAATATATATATACGATTCAGAAAAGGGCCATAATGCATAAGGAGTACTTTTACTTTTGGTCCTTTAAGTATATTTTGATACCAATGCTTTTGTACTTTTACTTGTAACAGAGTATTTTTACCCCGTAGTATTTCTACTTTTACTTTAGTAGAATATCTGAGTACTTCTTACACCACTGCCACCATGAGTGTGGAGCTGTGTGCTACAAAAGCCTGAAGTTAAAACACATATTTTACAGCTGAAGACTGTTTTCAAATGTAGAGCAGGTTGTGAGCGAGGCTCCGTTTGTAAATGAGGAAACAGGTCAGAGTGTCTGCTCCTCCTCCTGGAGTGAGTCAGAGTTTGATAAGCCCTCCCTCTCCTTCCTGCTCTCAGACACAGCCAGCTCCACTCTGTACTTCCTGGTTCCTCCCCTTCAGATCCACACTGAGGAGGATGGGTGTAACCAACATGTGGGTAAAGCACAAGAGCTGATAGGCCACATTCACTTCACACACACATCCTGTTCAGATCACAGCTCACATAGTTTCAGCTCTCAGGAAGTGAAACTCAGACACTCGCTGCTACTGAGAGGTGAAATGGCGCAGAAAGGAGTTCAGCTGGACCGGGAAATCTTCTCTTGTTCCATCTGTCTGGATCTACTGAAGGATCCGGTGACCACTTCCTGTGGACACAGCTACTGCATGGACTGTATTAAACACCACTGGGATGGAGAGTTAATCCACAGCTGCCCTCAGTGTAGGCAGAGCTTCACACCGAGGCCTGTCCTGCTGAAAAACACCATGTTAGCAGCTTTAGTGGAGGAGCTGAAGAAGACTGGACTCCAAGCTGCTCCTGCTGATCTCTGCTATGCTGGAGCTGAAGATGTGGCCTGTGATGTCTGCACTGGGAGGAAACTGAGAGCCTGTAAGTCCTGCCTCGTGTGTCTTGTATCTTACTGTGAGAAACACCTCCAGTCTCATTATGACGTAGCTCAATTAAAGAAACACAAGCTGGTGGAGCCCTCCAAGAAGCTCCAGGAGAACATCTGCTCTCGTCACGACGAGGTGATGAAGCTGTTCTGCCGCACTGATCAGCAGTGTATCTGTTATATCTGCACTGTGGACGAACACAAAGGCCACGACACAGTGTCAGCTGCAGCAGAGAGGACTGAGAGGCAGAGAGAGCTGGAGGGGAGTCGACTAAACATCCAGCAGATAATCCAGGACAGAGAGAAGGAGGTGAAGCTGCTTCAGCAGGAGGTGGAGGCCGTCAATGGCTCTGCTGATAAAGCAGTGGAGGGCAGTGAGAAGATGTTCACTGAGCTGATCCGTCTCATGGAGAAAAGAAGCTCTGATGTGAAGCAGCAGGTCAGATCCCAGCAGAAGAGAGAAGTGAGTCGAGTCAAAGAGCTTCAGGAGAAGCTGGAGCAGGAGATCTCTGAGCTGAAGAGGAGAGACGCTGAGCTGACGAGGAGAGACACTGAGCTGAAGCTGCTGTCTCACACAGAGGATCACAACCAGTTTCTGCACAGCTACCCCTCACTGTCAGCCCTCAGTGAACCTACACACTCCTCCAGCATCAACATCCGTCCTCTGAGCTACTTTAAGGACGTGACGGCGGCCCTGTCAGCAGTCAGAGACAAACTACAGGACGTCCTGAGAGAGGAATGGACAAACGTCTCATCGACTGAAGTGGATGTTTTACTGCCAGCAGCAGAGCCCACCACCAGAGCTGGGTTCTTACAATATTCACAGAGAATCAAACTGGATCCAAACACAGCACACATACTGCTGTTATTATCTGAGGGGGGCAGAAAAGCAACATTCATGAAACAACAACAGTCTTATTCTAGTCACCCAGACAGATTCACTTATTTTGGTCAGGTCCTGAGAAGAGAGAGTCTGACAGGACGTTGTTACTGGGAGGTGGAGTGGAGAGGGGGAACAGTTTTTGTAGCAGTCGCATACAAGAATATCAGCAGAGCAGGGGCTGAAAGTCGATTTGGATTCAATGACAAATCTTGGTCCTTAGAGTGTAACCAAAACAGTTATACATTTCATTACAACAGTATCCTCACTCCCGTCTCAGGTCCTCCGTCCTCCAGAGTAGGAGTGTACCTGGATCACAGAGCAGGTGTTCTGTCCTTCTACAGCGTCTCTGAAACCATGACTCTCCTCCACAGAGTGCAGACCACATTCACTCGGCCGCTACATGCTGGAGTTCGGCTTTGTAATCATGGAGCCACAGCTGAGTTTTGTAAACTGAAATAGCCTGAAGTCATTTGAGGAACTCTTCTTCTTCTTAAACTCACCGTGTGTCCATCATTGTTGCTGAGAGCTGATTGCTCATGTCTTCACTGCACAGAGATCAGCTGTCAATCAAACATGATGGGATGTGCTTTAACATCTTCTCACGAGTTGTTCTGTGTCGTGTTAAATGATCATATAATCATTTAAAACATATAGTCTTATACTCTGATTGCCTTTTACTCTGTTCAATTGTATTTGTAGTCTTGTATGTGTTTAACAGAGACGTGTGTTCATGATTTAAAAATGTGTTGAATATGGATATTGATGTATTTGTGTGTTGTTGTTTCTCTTGTAAAGTGAGTCTTTAGAGAGAAAGCACCAGAGCTTCTTTCATTGGAGATATTTGATTCTAAAGGTTTTTAATTTGTAACTAAGTCTAAATGTGTTGAATACATTTACATGTCTGTATATATTTTAATCTTGTTAATAAAAGAACTAAAAGGACAAAAGTGAAAATCTGTCTTTTGCTTTTTTAAATTATAAATATATATTTAAATTATTTTTCTGAAACAAGTTATTTGCCAGAAGGGTTAAAGGTGGATTGTTAAATGCATAAGGACTTGTTAATGAATCATTTATCAGTTTCTCTTAAAGGAAATCACACAGACGTCAGCAGTCTGCTTCAGGACGTCCTTCTGAAATGTCACATGCATGCACCCTTGATGTGGACCATGTGCTTGATGCTAATTATTTGATTTAGGGGATGGGGCTCAATCCTGATCAGAACTTAATTATTACTTTTAAATGATTAGTTAAGATAAGGTTTGAACATAAAGAGTGAGAGTCTGCTTACGTTTTTTTGTTTCTTTGAGTATAATGCAGATTAGAGTCTGACCAATGCTAGTGTTTAGTTGGACTCAAGATTCATAGCAAGCTGAACTTTTTACAGTGTAAGAAAGAAGTCAAAGAATACATTTATTGAATCTTTGTCACTGCAGATCTTTGCGATGATGGATGCCAAGGCCAGTCAGGACTGCATCAAGGAGAGAGATGAAGGTAAAGTTGATCCATCATTGTGTTCAGGGGGTCAGTGAGAGCACCAGAACAGGTTTCCAGCATTAAGGGAAACATAGGATAACTAGTGTATGAGCATCACTTTGAGTTCAGCTCTACTTCTTCTTGTGGGAGCTGCTGCATGCTGTGTTAGCATGAAAACATGTGTGTCTCCTGTTTGCCCACTGCAGCAGCTGAATCACCCCAATGTGATCAAATACCTGGACTCTTTCATTGAAGACAACGAGCTCAACATCGTTCTGGAGCTGGAGGATGCTGGAGATCTGTCCCAGATGATAAAGGTCAGATCACAGACTCACCTCAGATCAAACAAGAACAGTGACCCTAACTCAACTCATTTTACACGCAGCATCAAACGTACTTGTTAGATTTGATTACTAGTATTTTATCAACATTCATTTTTCATGATTCTACTCAAAATATGTGAGATGAGAGCAACACTTTGTTTTGGCCTGGTTCCCATATGCTACACATAGCATCTTCAAGTCTATATATCAATATTCCAATTACTTGTATATAGACTAGTCTTGCACTATTTCTATTATATTCTATTTCTATTACTTGCATTATTGTATCTGTTTTATTGTGTTGCTCTGCTGGAGGAGTCTGTGACCTAAGAGAACTGTAGCTATGCACACATGACAATAAAAGCCTTGAATCTTGAATCTAGCATTGTCACTTTCTATGGACTAACATTGCTTCCTTTTTATCTTTAAAGTACTTCAAGAAGAAGAGGCGCCTCATCCCAGAGAGAACTATCTGGAAGTATTTTGTGCAGCTCTGCAGCGCCCTGGAGTACATGCACTCACGCAGAGTAATGCACCGTGGTAAGCAGCTACTGACCCATTCACTCACCCTCGTCACATTTCATAAAAGAGTGGTGCAGGAATGAGTCTTCCAACCCGTAAAGGAGGTAGCATTTGAACACTTCTGGTTGAAGGACGGCCTCACCTTAGTATGTTTCTGACAGGATAAGAAACCAACACCACTATTTGTGGTTCTTTAATTGCACTTGCATTGATCTCCTTTGTTACGCTGCCCCCTGGTGGAGAGCTTTAGACACTGAGGGGTCAGACTTATATTTGCCGCAATAAATGTACAAGCTGCTCGAATGAAAGCCATCAGAAAACCTCATTATGGATCATCAGCAATTGCATATTGGTATCAGCGGCTAAAAACTTGATCTATTTATTTGTACTTTTGTTCTTATTGTACAATCAATATTTAAACACAGGAAGGAATGTGTACTTGACATAGTGTACATTTCTCTACAGCCTGCAATGATTTTAACAGCTTTGCCGTTACATTTCAGTGTGTGTGTGTGTGTGTGTGTGTGTGTGTGTGTGTGTGTGTGTGTGTGTGTGTGTGTGTGTGTGTGTGTGTGTGTGTGTGTGTGTGTGTGTGTGTGTGTGTGTGTGTGTGTGTGTGTGTGTGTGTGTGTGTGTGTGTGTGTGTGTGTGTGTGTGTGTGTGTGTGTGTGTGTGTGTGTGTGTGTCAGATATAAAGCCAGCCAACGTGTTCATCACAGCCACAGGCGAGGTGAAGCTGGGTGACCTGGGATTAGGACGCTTCTTCAGCTCCAAAACCACGGCGGCACACTCCTTAGGTAAGGAACGGACAGAACATGTAAATACAGAACATGCATACATACATATTCATATACATGGATTTGATACAGAATACATTTAAAAAACAGCATTAAATCTGTGTGTTTTATGTGATCGTCTCACAGCAATGATCAATTGATTTTCTGAACATCTTAACTCTCTTTCTCCCAGTGGGGACTCCTTACTACATGTCGCCGGAGAGGATCCACGAGAACGGATACAATTTGAAGTCTGATATCTGGTCTCTGGGATGTCTTCTGTATGAGGTAAGCTCACATACACTGTTACTTGTTTTTTTAAGATTGTTACACCTTTTCCAACGTGATATTCAAGCACTTTGAACCCTAACCCTTTTACACTACAGCTGAGGTTAATACATATTCACATATAGTACGTATGGCCTGCTTTAGACGATGATGGAAAGGGAGCTCTTCAGGTATAATGAAATGTAGTGGGCCTAGCATCAGTCCCAGGAAAGTCACAATACATGCAGGGCAGCTTGCAGTCTTCAAGCTCCTTTTCAATCCCCCAAAGAGTGGACGTCTGCGCTCTGTCAGCAGCGACTGATCGATCACCTCTTCTTCATCGTGTTGGTTTAAAGTCTTCACCAGGAATGTCTCTCATCCAGCCTGTCTTCCACTTGTTTCTGCAGATGGCAGCGCTGCAGAGTCCGTTTTATGGGGACAAGATGAACCTGCTCTCCCTCTGCCAGAAGATCGAGAAGTGTGATTACCCCCCCCTCCCTCCGGACCATCACTCTGAGAAGGTAGATGAGGAATCATTAATACAGACAACAAATGCAATTTCTCCTCCTTGATCAAATGTTACTTGGCTGTAGGAAATGAATGAACCTAAAGGGCCGATTACCACATTGTTGTTGTGTCTTTTCGTGGGATTTGTTGACCAAGAAACTGCAGAATATCCGTCTCCTTTAAAGGGGACCTATCATGCAAAATGCACTTTTGTACGTCTTTTATACATGAATATGTGTCCCCGGTGTTCCAGGGAACTCACCAAGTGTCAGAAAACACAACCCTCTCTATTTTCCTCCATACCCAAATCTCGAAAAAAGGGGCTGCAACGGATCTGATAAAAACTGATCCAGATTTGAACACTGTCCTGACGTCAGGACGGTGGCGCTACGGCTATTGGGCCAACTCTCCACCAATCAGGGGAATGTGGGGTTGGGCCACGGCCGGCCATTGCCGCTCGAAAGCGCTGGAGACGCTGTAGTACATATGCCAGGCCTGTAAGTGGCGCTGTAGTCTGCCGCAAAAGCAGCGAAGAAGACTTCCCGCCCATAGTTACCATGGTTACCCTTCTGTTTATTCTCCGCTGTGGCTTTTTTTCTTCCTCCCCGAGGCAAGCGTTTGCTCCCGCTGCTTTAATTCAATGCAATCCCTCCCCGTCGAGGCAAGCACTGTAATTCTCTCCGGTTAGTCCACCAGCAGATGACAAACACCCACCTCTCCGCCTCTTCCAAGGAACGAGGGGACCGTGCTGCAGAGTTTCAGTTTCAGTTACTTTCGCCGGTCAAGATGTCCGTTAAAGTTTAAATCTTCCGGACAAAATTAGAAAAGTGCCGGTCAAAGGTCTTCTTTGTTATTTATTGAGCTTTAAAACAAATGAATAACGACTCTATATAATAAAACACGGAGGACGGAGATCTCTTTTTCTCCCCCTCTTCTGACAGCCCAGCAGCTGATCAGAGCACGTCTCCCCTCTCCTGCAGGGGGGCGTGGTCAGCAGAATCAGACCCGTAGACAGCAAACAGCACATAGAGCGAAAGGAGGCATGGCTAAAATGCATGATCTGTTTGGTATTTTGAAAACAGAAACGTATAAATATACCTTATATAGGTATGGCCCTACAATATATCATTTAGATATAGCATGAGGGGTCCACTTTAAGCTAATGAAGCCCTTCTTTCCTACAGCTGAGGGAGCTGGTCAGCATGTGCATCAACCCGGAGCCAGACCAGCGGCCGGACATCGTCTTCGTGCTGCAGATCGCCAAACAGATGCAGGTTTGGACCTCCAGCACCTGAGCCCCCCCCCCTCCTTCTTCTCAATCTGAGGACTGTCTCATGTGCACAGGAGCACCATGGCAGCTTCACCCCCTCTCCTCTCCTGTCATGGAGGATGTGAAGAGCCCAGTAGTGGTGCAGCACTCGTTCAAAGTGGACTTTTCTGAAAGCAAAGGAGACTTTTCTGCAGCTCAGGATGAAGAGCTGTCTCAGTCTGATCAGATTTCTTCGAGGGTGCATTCCATACAGACGGGGACTTTGAGTATTGATCGTCTGTCGTTGTAATCTATTTTATATTGTCAATTTAAGTACATTCTGTAGGGGTCAAATGAGCCATCGGTAACTGTGTATTAGCCATTACTGAGTCACATTTGTGATTTGTCTTCACATTTGTCGTTTACATGCAGTGTGTATTAGCCCAGTGTGACTGCTTCCTTATTATATCACTTCTCTGGGCCTGGTCTTGTTCAAATATATTTTATTTATTTTCATGAAAACCTTCAGGATTTGTTTTCATAGATCTGAGATTTAAGTAAGAATTCTGATTTATTACTCAAAAGAAAAAATCAGTATTGGGACTGATCAAATCTTTGTTCAGCCAGCGATACCTGTCACGGGGCTTGGTGTGTTTATTTGGTTGGGGCTCGATGTCCACATAATCACTGACTGGGCGGCCATTGGGTTCAGATAAGAGATAAGATAGAACTTTATTGATCTCAATTTGGGACATTGTTGTGTTGCAGCAGCATAAAAGACATGGCATACAATACAAATGAAAAAAGACTAGAAATAAACAAGAAAGTAGAAAATATACATGTTGAATTTACAAATGAACAATAACAAAAGCCAAATATAAAGCAAGTTATTATATATACATAAGTATGTGAGGGATGGATTGTTGTTGCTTTTCTTTGTCCACAGGCATCTTCATCTGCCTCTTCTTCACTCATAGCAGTGTCCTCTGATTCCATCTCAAATCACTTTCTCCTTTTTGGATCACATCCTGCACACTGAATCCAGGACCTCTCTTTGCTGCTGGCATTCTGAAATGGAAAAAGTCATTAATAAATATGTATCAATAATACATATGCTTATTATATTGTAATAGATGACCTGAAGGAATAGATAGGCAGGTTGAACAAGTGTTCATTCTGTCTGGCTTAGCCTATTATCACACTAAAAGGAATGCCTACACCCACACATGCAGGTAAACCAGTTCAACAAGTCACACAATGCTGTCTGGATAATGCTAACAGGCTAATTATCATACTAAAAGGGATACATCCAAATGTCTCAAAACATTTCAGAAAGAACTGTTTCTGCCAGAACCAGGGAAGAGTTAAATGTATTTTTGTAACTAATTAACTGATAAGATACAAGTAGAGTTTATAATATAGCTACAGATATAATTTCACATACTGCTATCAGAAATAATGTATTAATTTATTCAATTCTGGTGTTAATTCAACATCTTAACAGAGGACACATTTAGAACTCAGTTATAGTGAATTATCAAAGACATTCTATTTTTCTATTAGTGTTTTATTTCCATATAAGAAGGTAGCCAGGGCCGGTCATTAAAGGAGGCGATCCAGGAAGCCTTCGCTCTCTCAGACCTGCTGCTGACTCCAGAGCCTCTTTGTGGTCTCTGAGAGATTTGGTCATTATTCTGTCTTCTTGTTTTTAGTATTGTTAAATGTGTGTGTGGTGGGAAGTGGAGGATTTGGGTAAGTTTGGGGTACCCTCTACCTCTCCTCACGTAGGTAAACTCTGATAGACACACTAGGTTAGTAGATTGTTGCACCCTGTAGTTGTTTTGTCTCCTTGTTAGTAGAACAGATAGTGAGGGCTTTTTGTTTGAGTTTTGTTATATTCATTTATTTAATTTGGCACAATCTTCTTTGTCTCCTCACTTAAAGAACATTTGTTGGCATTTTCTTTGGTGTAAATAAATTAACTTGTGTTCACTTTCACCCTGACTGTTGTGTGTTACTGTCTCCATTTCCCCTACACTTTATTAGGGATGGAAAAGACACATGAATGCATAAAGAATGAAATAATCCAGTAATGCAATATATATGATTCTAAAAGGAGACATTACGCACAGTAAGCACTTTTACTTTTGGAACTTTAACTATTTTTTTGATGCCAATACGTCTCAGTTTATGCTGCTATATACTTCTACTGCACTACATTTTAGAAGACAGTATTGTACTTTTTACTTCACTGCATTCATTTCACAGCTTTTACTAGTTAGATATAGATTAGTAGATCATTCAAAATATAAATCAATGATTAAATACACTTTGACAGATATTTATAGGATAAGATATCCAGCAGCAGGACATCAAGTTATTCAAATGATCTCTACATTTACTAACTGTGATAAAACACATCAATAATCATTATAGTAACCCAGTAACTCAATATATATATACGATTCTGAAAAGGGCCATAATGCATAAGGAGTACTTTTACTTTTGGTCCTTTAAGTATATTTTGATACCAATGCTTTTGTACTTTTACTTGTAACACAGTCTTTTTACCCCGTAGTATTTCTACTTTTGCTTTAGTAGAATATCTGAGTACTTCTTACACCACTGCCACCATGAGTGTGGAGCTGTGTGCTACAAAAGCCTGAAGTTAAAACACATATTTTACAGCTGAAGACTGTTTTCAAATGTAGAGCAGGTTGTGAGCGAGGCTCCGTTTGTAAATGAGGAAACAGGTCAGAGTGTCTGCTCCTCCTCCTGGAGTGACTCAGAGTTTGATAAGCCCTCCCTCTCCTTCCTGCTCTCAGACACAGCCAGCTCCACTCTGTACTTCCTGGTTCCTCCCCTTCAGATCCACACTGAGGAGGATGGGTGTAACCAACATGTGGGTAAAGCACAAGAGCTGATAGGCCACATTCACAGCACACACACATGCTGTTCAGATCACAGCTCACATAGTTTCAGCTCTCAGGAAGTGAAACTCAGACACTCGCTGCTACTGAGAGGTGAAATGGCGCAGAAAGGAGTTCAGCTGGACCGGGAATTCTTATCTTGTTCCATCTGTCTGGATCTACTGAAGGATCCGGTGACCACTTCCTGTGGACACAGCTACTGCATGAAGTGTATTAAAGGCTTCTGGGACGGAGAGGATGAGAAGAAGATCCACAGCTGCCCTCAGTGTAGGCAGAGCTTCACACCGAGGCCTGTCCTGCTGAAAAGCACCATGTTAGCAGCTTTAGTGGAGGAGCTGAAGAAGACTGGACTCCAAGCTGCTCCTGCTGATCTCTGCTATTCTGGAGCTGAAGATGTGGCCTGTGATGTCTGCACTGGGAGGAAACTGAGAGCCTGTAAGTCCTGCCTTATGTGTCTTGTATCTTACTGTGAGAAACACCTCCAGCCTCATTATGAATCACCTGCCTTTGAGAAACACAAGCTGGTGGAGCCCTCCAAGAAGCTCCAGGAGAACATCTGCTCTCGTCACGAGGAGGTGATGAAGCTGTTCTGCCGCACTGATCAGCAGTGTATCTGTTCTCTCTGCTCTGTGGACGAACACAAAGGCCACGACACAGTGTCAGCTGCAGCAGAGAGGACTGAGAGGCAGAGAGAGCTGGAGGGGAGTCGACTAAACATCCAGCAGAGAATCCAGGACAGAGAGAAGGAGGTGAAGCTGCTTCAGCAGGAGGTGGAGGCCGTCAATGGCTCTGCTGATAAAGCAGTGGAGGACAGTGAGAAGATGTTCACTGAGCTGATCCGTCTCATGGAGAAAAGAAGCTCTGATGTGAAGCAGCAGGTCAGATCCCAGCAGAAGAGGGAAGTGAGTCGAGTCAAAGAGCTTCAGGAGAAGCTGGAGCAGGAGATCTCTGAGCTGAAGAGGAGAGACGCTGAGCTGAAGCTGCTGTCTCACACAGAGGATCACAACCAGTTTCTGCACAGCTACCCCTCACTGTCAGCCTTCAGTGAACCTACACACTCATCCAGCATCAACATCCGTCCTCTGAGATACTTTGAGGACGTGACGGCGGCCCTGTCAGCAGTCAGAGACAAACTACAGGACGTCCTGAGAGAGGAATGGACAAACGTCTCACCGACTGAAGTGGATGTTTTACTGTCAGCAGCAGAGCCCACCACCAGAGCTGGGTTCTTACAATATTCACAGGAAGTCACTCTGGATCCAAACACAGCATACACACTGCTGTTATTATCTGAGGGGAGCAGAAAAGCAACAAACATGAAACAACCACAGTCTTATTCTAGTCACCCAGACAGATTCACTGGATGTCTTCAGGTCCTGAGTAGAGAGAGTCTGACTGGACGTTGTTACTGGGAGGTGGAGCAGAGAGGGGGAAGAGTTTTTGTAGCAGTCGCATACAAGAATATCAGCAGAGCAGGGGGTGCGGGTGTAAGTGGATTTGGATTCAATGACAAATCTTGGTCCTTAGATTGTAACCAAAACACATATACATTTCGTTACAACAGTATCAGCACTCCCGTCTCAGGTCCTCAGTCCTCCAGAGTAGGAGTGTACCTGGATCACAGAGCAGGTATTCTGTCCTTCTACAGCATCATCTCTGAAACCATGACTCTCCTCCACAGAGTGCAGACCACATTCACTCAGCCGCTACATGCTGGAGTTTGGCTTTGTAATCCTGGAACCACAGCTGAGTTTTGTAAACTGAAATAGCCTGAAGTCATTTGAGGAACTCTTCTACTTCTTAAACTCACCGTGTCTCCATCATTGTTGCTGAGAGCTGATTGCTCATGTCTTCACTGCACAGAGATCAGCTGTCAATCAAACATTATGGGATGTACTTTAACATCTTCTCACGAGTTGTTCTGTGTCGTGTTAAATGATCATATAATCATTTAAAACATATAGTCTTATACTCTGATTGCCTTTTACTCTGTTAAATTGTATTTGTAGTCTTGTATGTGTTTAACAGAGACGTGTGTTCATGATTTAAAAATGTGTTGAATATGGATATTGATGTATTTGTGTGTTGTTGTTTCTCTTGTAAATTGAGTCTTTAGAGAGAAAGCACCAGAGCTTCTTTCATTGGAGATATTTGATTCTAAAGGTTTTTAATTTGTAACTAAGTCTAAATGTGTTGAATGCATAAATGAAAGTTTGAATAATGCAACAAAACAAATCAAAAGAAAAGTCATAATAAAGTAAAGCCAACAGGTCGAGTGCCACATGTCTGTATATTTTGTAATGTTTGGGTTTTTCTTGTTAATAAAAGAACTAAAAGGACAAAAGTGAAAATCTCTGTCTTTTGCTTTTTTTAATTATAAATATATAAATTATTTTTCTGAAACAAGATATTTTCATGTTTTTATACATATTTTATTTATTTGTAGGATTAAGAAAAATCAGATGAAACCAGAGCTGAAAAAGGTGAACTTGTACAATCTGAAAAAGGCATCTCTTGCTAAGATCAATAATGGAGCCTGAGGCTGGTGAGCCGTTTCTCCAGCAGCAGCAGTTTGATGTCAGACCGGTCCGACCGGAACAGGAAGGAACTCCTGCGTCACGTTGGAAACCTTAAAGTCACACAGGGAACATTGAGCTTCTGTTCTTCTGTGGGTTTGTTTTGAGTCTAATGTAAGAGTATAAAGCGAGGTGTGTGTGTGTGTGTGTGTGTGTGTGTGTGTGTGTGTGTGTGTGTGTGTGTGTGTGTGTGTGTGTGTGTGTGTGTGTGTGTGTGTGTGTGTGTGTGTGTGTGTGTGTGTGTGTGTGTGTGTGTGTGTGTGTGTGTGTGTGTGTGTGTGTGTGTGTGTGTGTGTGTGTGTGTGTGTGTGTGTGTGTGTGTGAGAAACTCACCTTGTAGGCTACACTCAAAACACTACAACCAATCAGCTGGTCAAATAGTTTAATCCTACAGACGGTGTATGTAAAGGAACTTAATAGGTCGATGCATTATTTGTAGAAAAGTGACTTTGTACCACTCACTCTAATTGGGGCAGATTTGTTTCTGCAGAAATATAAACACATTTCAAACACATTAAGAAGGCAAATCATTCCACAAATTGACTCTTGACAAGGCACACGTGTTAATTGAAAACCGGGGACGACCTCATGAAGCTGACTGAGAGAAGCCAAGAGTGTGCAAATCGTTTATCGAGGCAAAAGGGGGCTACTTTGAAGAATAGAAAATAAAAATCATATTCTGGATTTTTTTAACACTTTTTTGTTAACTAGATAATTCCATATGTGTTCTTTCATAGTTTTGATGTCTTCAGTATTAATTTACAAAGTAGAAAACAATAAACATTAAAGGGCCCATGTCATGCTTCTCTGGTTATTACCCGTCCCCTTGTGTGTTATGAAGGTTTTTCTTCATGTAAACCGTCTGCAGAGTCAAAAACCCTCAAAGTACACCCTGTAGCGAGTAAAACTCTAACACAGTCTATGCTGCCCCAGAACGCCTCGTTGGAGATTTCTCATTTTCCAGTGTTTACTTCCTGGGTACTGTGACGTGGGGATACCCAGAGGCCACACCCTCTGCCAGCCTTTCACGAAACAAAGCTTCCCAAACCTTTCAGCGATTCATGCCGGATATGTACAGCGTAGGGCACTGAAGAACGATGCTGTTCCTACTTTGTTTGGACCAGCGGGAGATTCGGGTACACAACCTGTAAGTATTCATTGTTGTTTGTGTATTTATGATGTTTAAAACAAACAAGGTATCTACCACGACTGTTTAAATGGGTAAACGTTTTTCGGGCTGCTAAGTTGGGATCGCGGAGAAATGCTCTCCGCAGACCCATGCTCACAGCGTTATAAACCTTTTTCTTACTCAATATCAAGCCACACTTATTGTTTTTACTTCGGCTGTGAGTGTGTGTGTGCTCAGGATGAGTTTCGCTTGTTCTAGCTGTATCGATATGTATAAATCTATTTTAGAAGACCTCAACAATGGAATTATGATCAGTAGAAATGGCCATGACATGGGCCCTTTAATAAACTGCAGTAGTAGTACTATAAGGAAGTTATATTTTTGGCTAACAAATTTCAGGAAATGTGGGAAACAGCTGTCCCAATGAAAAGTTAGAGATATCTTGAAAATTATAGTTGTAATCGTGAATTAATAAATGATGGCGCTCCATATATGACAGATTTTTGTAGACAAAGGATACTGGCCTATGCTGAAATATCAAAGTCTCTGCAGAGCACGACTGTTACGTGCTCCCTTTTCTGTTGTCTTCTCTGTCTCTCTGCTGCGCAGGTACACCTGGTCCGCCCCTGGCTCCGCCTCCCCCAGGTGTCCTAATTCCATTCAGCTGGGGACTTAAAAGGAGAAGCTGGAGGAGAAGAGATCTCTCTCCTGATCCTTATGCCGGAAGACTCCGTCCGAGGACAATCTCTCTCTGCTGTTTGGATCTGTAGATCATTTGTGTTAATTTGGCAATATGTGTACTCTGGAGGATCTGGGAGTATAGGTTTTCGCGGCTTTATTTTACCCGTAGGGTTTTGTTAGATCTCTGGGTAGGGGAGGGAAGCTCTGGGTCCTACGGCCAGAGGACTGGTTGGCCCAGGCCCCCTTCTTCTTTTGTTTGTTTTTGCCGTCCTCCAGACGTGGTTCGTTTGCCGGTGGGCACATGTGAGTACGGCTGTGCGCTTTAATAAATGCTCGCCGACAAGTGCTGCGTATTTGGTGTGGT
Organism: Trematomus bernacchii; assembly: GCF_902827165.1. Lineage (NCBI taxonomy): Eukaryota > Metazoa > Chordata > Actinopteri > Perciformes > Nototheniidae > Trematomus > Trematomus bernacchii. Next base: position 7,970,529 of record NW_022987567.1, read on the forward strand.
TTATTTTATGTTGCGGGTCTTCCCACGAGCCACTACCACTTGGTAGAGGACGGGTCGTAACACCAAAAGACTGAGACCAAATGACCTTTGACCCTGACTGACAGTGTTACTTGAGAAAAGCACTAGCCGCGTTCACACCAAGTACTTTGCCGTACTTAGTGCCCTGGCACCCAGTGCCCCGGCACTTATTACCCCAGGGCACTTAGTACAGATTGTGTTCACACCGGAATAAGTTCCCTGAGGGAATATTACGCAAATGAGCCGCTGACGTCACTTCGTCTTCTTCTGCTTTGGGTTTACTGGCAGGGCGCAAACAACTTCACGGCGTATACCAGGGTTGCCGACTTTGGGTACCTGGCTGGAGTGAGATTTTGATATCATGGGTTTAATTCGGTTTAATTACACATATGCGCACTAAATGACTGCTATCGTGTCAGCAGCGGGACCTTAGCACAAATACACAATATTGGACACAGACTATAAAGGGCACACAGTTTCATTCACTAATGAAAGTCAAACATGTTTGTTTCCACTGTTTTATTGTGTGCCTGTCGCGATAAGCAATTAATTGACTTATCGTACGATAAATAAAAATGAACTCGATAACTTTTCTGACCTCGATAAATTGCCATTTACATGAGGATGTGACTAGCAGTTTGAAAGGATGTACTTGAATTATTATTATATATTATCATTATGTCAGTGGTCTAAAATGGTCATACAACGGTGCCGTCAATATTATCGTTTATCGCAATAATTTCCGGGAAAATGTATCCAACAAAATTAATTATCGTGAGAGGCCTATACATGAAACACACACAAACACATCTACAGACTTACTCCAAACTGCCAAATATATTAATTAACACACTCCCACTCTCATATACTCTTTGACTCTATTTTGGCCTAGTAGAACAATAAGCAGCAGACTTTTACTTTTTTATCATTTCTACTGGATTTTAGATCTGCGCATGCGCAATACGGGTCGGCAGTGGCGGCTCCAGAGTATTTTTGTTGGGTAATCTATGGTAGGGCTAACCCATACAGTGGTGGGGCTCAAGTCAGTATTTGCAATGTAATTACATACACGCTATATCGCCCCCCTTGACAGTGAAACGCCACGCGTGAGGTTTAGATTATTTCCCTGTCTTAATCCAAATTGAACTGTATGAAATAAAAAGGCACATTTGTCTTGTAGTAAATAAAAAGGGCGACCTGGAGCCATTCCTGCAATTTCCCCACAGGTGAAAGAGTTGACATGCTGAAAACCCAACCCCTGCAGGGGGGTCTGGGGGGATTCTCCCCCAGGAGATTTTTTGAAATACTAACATAAAATACACATTCTGGTACTCTCTTGAGAAGAAAAATAAATAAATCTATTACTACACATTTAAAAAAATGAATGCCATTTTAGTTTTGTGTTACTTTGTTCTGAAAGCTGAACCTGCTGCTCCTCACAGAGAGAAGAGGGAAGAGGCTGTGTGAATTACTTTACATTGTGGATAAGGGTGGATAGCCCCCATTGTTCTGTGTGTCAAAATGAAAGACAGCCCACACACCTATCAATCATCAAACCGTGGGGTCTTATTTCATTACGTGTTGATTTCTATCAACACGTAATGTTGTATCGATGTAGCCAGATGTACTACAGCAAAAGTATTCTCCGTCGGGACTTCCTGCAACAACACCACGCCGTTATCGTGATTCTGATTGGCCAGAAGACATTATCAAAGATGTTCTATTGAGAAGACGATCACTACGTGACAAAAGTTTTCAAAACCGTTTCTTGTCTTCGGTATTCTTGTTTTTGGCGTGAGAATAGTTTGGGCAGCGTGAGAGCGTGAGATTGAGAGTGAAAGCGTGTGTCACATGCCAGATGCATGAGAGTTGGCAACCCTGCCTTAGTATGTTTCTGACAGGATAAGAAACCAACACCACTATTTGTGGTTCTTTAATTGCACTTGCATTGATCTCCTTTGTTACGCTGCCCCCTGGTGGAGAGCCTTAGACACTGAGGGGTCAGACTTATATTTGCCGCAATAAATGTACAAGCTGCTCGAATGAAAGCCATCAGAAAACCTCATTATGGATCATCAGCAATTGCATATTGGTATCAGCGGCTAAAAACTTGATCTATTTATTCGTACTTTTGTTCTTATTGTACAATCAATATTTAAACACAGGAAGGAATGTGTACTTGCAGTGGCGTTTTTATATGTACAAAAGTGGTGGGGCACAAAAAACTTAGATGTCTATATATAAGCTTCTGCAGTGACGTGCAGTGAGGTTCATGGCTGCTGAGGCACTGGCACTGACTCTTCAGGTTTACAAATATTATATTTTGACCTAAACCAAAATATAATATTATTTTCAAAAGCTTTTTTTGTCTGATGCTTCGATTAATTTTAAACAGACAGTTCAACAAAAGGATACCCAAAAAATGTCATTTTATCATTTAAATATTGAATTGTTCTCTCTTAGTAAGATCCCATTTTCAATAAAATGGCGGTCTTACCTTGACTTGAAGATGAAGTCCATTTTCCTATCCTTCTGGACAAACATTTCTATTACTTTTTTGTAAAAGTCCTCCTTATGTTCTTGCAGTTTCAAAAGTCTATCATAAATCTAATCCATAGATTTATGATAAAAAAATTATATAAGTAGGGTAGACATGTGGATGTTATCCGGCTAATCAAAACGTGCATTTATCTAACAGGTACGTTTCCCACAGATCTTATTTCGAGCTATTTTCTAAAATCCTCTGGAGAAATCTCATTGCTTTTTTGTGCTCACTTCCTGGTTTTAGGACGCGTCACTGCAGCTCTCTCGTCTCCTCTTCACACAGCACACTTTTCGCGGCACACGTACTTACAGCCAATCAGCTCTGAATGATTTGAGATGAGGTATGGTGGGGATGGTAGCTCCATGCCCCTCTGGTCATTATTTTTTTGCCACACACATTTCATTACAAAATACTCTGAGCATGCGCAGTGAAGTTTTTACAGTCACCGTTGACTTCACAGCGAGAGGAAGGGGCATAATCAGGTTTTGTCCCACATGGCTCTAAACAGCTCAATAGGCACACACTGTGACTGTAGACACACTAATTAGAAGAACACAGACTAAAACAGCAATGTACAGACGAATCAGATGATTAAACATGATCTTAAAATATATTTTATATATTTTTTTATTTATTTTTTTGCATTTTTGTAATCATTATTTGTAATACTTTCTGCTGACACTAGGTGGGGCTGTGCCCCACCTGCCCCTAATGACCAGTCGCCACTGTGTACTTGACATAGTGTACATTTCACTACAGCCTGCAATGATTTTATCAGCTTTGCCGTAACATTTCTGTGTGTGTGTGTGTGTGTGTGTGTGTGTGTGTGTGTGTGTGTGTGTGTGTGTGTGTGTGTGTGTGTGTGTGTGTGTGTGTGTGTGTGTGTGTGTGTGTGTGTGTGTGTGTGTGTGTGTGTGTGTGTGTGTGTGTGTCAGATATAAAGCCAGCCAACGTGTTCATCACAGCCACAGGTGAGGTGAAGCTGGGTGACCTGGGATTAGGACGCTTCTTCAGCTCCAAAACCACGGCGGCACACTCCTTAGGTAAGGAACAGACAGAACATGTAAATACAGAACATGCATACATACATATTCATATACATGGATTCGATACAGAATACATTTAAAAACAGCATTAAATCTGTGTGTTTTATGTGATCGTCTCACAGCAATGATCAATTGATTTTCTGAACATCTTAACTCTCTTTCTCCCAGTGGGGACTCCTTACTACATGTCGCCGGAGAGGATCCACGAGAACGGATACAATTTTAAGTCTGATATCTGGTCTCTGGGATGTCTTCTGCATGAGGTAAGCTCACATACACTGTTACTTGTTTTTTTAAAGATCTGTACACCTTTTCCAATGTGATATTCAAGCACTTTGAACCCTAACCCTTTTACACTACAGCTGAGGTTAATACATATTCACATATAGTACGTATGGCCTGCTTTAGACGATGATGGAAAGGGAGCTCTTCAGGTATAATGACATGTAGTGGGCCTAGCATCAGTCCCAGGAAAGTCACAATACATGCAGGGCAGCTTGCAGTCTTCAAGCTCCTTTTCAATCCCCCAAAGAGTGGACGTCTGCGCTCTGTCAGCAGCGACTGATCTATCACCTCTTCTTCATCGTGTTGGTTTAAAGTCTTCATCAGGAATGTCTCTCATCCAGCCTGTCTTCCACTTGTTTCTGCAGATGGCAGCGCTGCAGAGTCCGTTTTATGGGGACAAGATGAACCTGCTCTCCCTCTGCCAGAAGATCGAGAAGTGTGATTACCCCCCCCTCCCTCCGGACCATCACTCTGAGAAGGTAGATGAGGAATCATTAATACAGACAACAAATGCAATTTCTCCTCCTTGATCAAATGTTACTTGGCTGTAGGAAATGAATGAACCTAAAGGACCGATTACCACATTGTTGTTGTGTCTTTTCGTGGGATTTGTTGACCAAGAAACTGCAGAATATCCGTCTCCTTTAAGCTAATGAAGCCCTTCTTTCCTACAGCTGAGGGAGCTGGTCAGCATGTGCATCAACCCGGAGCCAGACCAGCGGCCGGACATCGTCTTCGTGCTGCAGATCGCCAAACAGATGCACGTTTGGACCTCCAGCACCTGAGCCCCCCCCCCCCCTCCTTCTTCTCAATCTGAGGACTGTCTCATGTGCACAGGAGCACCATGGCAGCTTCACCCCCTCTCCTCTCCTGTCATGGAGGATGTGAAGAGCCCAGTAGTGGTGCAGCACTCGTTCAAAGTGGACTTTTCTGAAAGCAAAGGAGACTTTTCTGCAGCTCAGGATGAAGAGCTGTCTCAGTCTGATCAGATTTCTTCGAGGGTGCATTCCATACAGACGGGGACTTTGAGTATTGATCATCTGTCATTGTAATCTATTTTATATTGTCAATGTAAGTACATTCTGTAGGGGTCAGATGAGCCATCGGTAACTGTGTATTAGCCATTACTGAGTCACATTTGTGATTTGTCTTCACATTTGTCGTTTACATGCAGTGTGTATTAGCCCAGTGTGACTGCTTCCTTATTATATCACTTCTCTGGGCCTGGTCTTGTTCAAATATATTTTATTTATTTTCATGAAAACCTTCAGGATTTGTTTTCATAGATCTGAGATTTAAGTAAGAATTGTGATTTATTACTCAAAAGAAAAAATCAGTATTGGGACTGATCAAATCTTTGTTCAGCCAGCGATACCTGTCACGGGGCTTGGTGTGTTTATTTGGTTGGGGCTCGATGTCCACATAATCACTGACTGGGCGGCCATTGGGTTCAGATAAGAGATAAGATAGAACTTTATTGATCTCAATTTGGGACATTGTTGTGTTGCAGCAGCATAAAAGACATGGCATACAATACAAATGAAAAAAGACTAGAAATAAACAAGAAAGTAGAAAATATACATGTTGAATTTACAAATGAACAAAAGCCAAATATAAAGCAAGTTATTATATATACATAAGTATGTGAGGGATGGATTGTTGTTGCTTTTCTTTGTCCACAGGCATCTTCATCTGCCTCTTCTTCACTCATAGCAGTGTCCTCTGATTCCATCTCAAATCACTTTCTCCTTTTTGGATCACATCCTGCACACTGAATCCAGGACCTCTCTTTGCTGCTGGCATTCTGAAATGGAAAAAGTCATTAATAAATATGTATCAATAATACATATGCTTATTATATTGTAATAGATTACCTGAAGGAATAGATAGGCAGGTTGAACAAGTGTTCATTCTGTCTGGCTTAGCCTATTATCACACTAAAAGGAATGCCTACACCCACACATGCAGGTAAACCAGTTCAACAAGTCACACAATGCTGTCTGGATAATGCTAACAGGCTAATTATCATACTAAAAGGGATACATCCAAATGTCTCAAAACATTTCAGAAAGAACTGTTTCTGCCAGAACCAGGGAAGAGTTAAATGTATTTTTGTAACTAATTAACTGATAAGATACAAGTAGAGTTTATAATATAGCTACAGATATAATTTCACATACTGCTATCAGAAATAATGTATTAATTTATTCTATTCTGGTGTTAATTCAACATCTTAACAGAGGACACATTTAGAACTTAGTTAAAGTGAATTATCAAAGACATTATATTTTTCTATTAGTGTTTTATTTCCATATAAGAAGGTAGCCAGGGCCGGTCATTAAAGGAGGCGATCCAGGAAGCCTTCGCTCTCTCAGACCTGCTGCTGACTCCAGAGCCTCTTTGTGGTCTCTGAAAGATTTGGTCATTATTCTGTCTTCTTGTTTTTAGTATTGTTAAATGTGTGTGTGGTGGGAAGTGGAGGATTTGGGTAAGTTTGGGGTACCCTCTACCTCTCCTCACGCAGTTAAACTCTGATAGACACACTAGGTTAGTAGATTGTTGCACCCTGTAGTTGTTTTGTCTCCTTGTTAGTAGAACAGATCGTGAGGGCTTTTTGTTTGAGTTTTGTTATATTCATTTATTTAATTTGGCACAATCTTCTTTGTCTCCTCACTTAAAGAACATTTGTTGGCATTTTCTTTGGTGTAAATAAATAAACTTGTGTTCACTTTCACCCTGACTGTTGTGTGTTACTGTCTCCATTTCCCCTACACTTTATTAGGGATGGAAAAGACACATGAATGCATAAAGAATGAAATAATCCAGTAATGCAATATATATGATTCTAAAAGGAGACATTACGCACAGTAAGTACTTTTACTTTTGGAACTTTAACACATTTTTTTGATGCCAATACGTCTCAGTTTATGCTGCTATATACTTCCACTGCACTACATTTTAGAAGACAGTATTGTACTTTTTACTTCACTGCATTAATTTCACAGCTTTTACTAGTTAGATATAGATTAGAAGATCATTCAAAATATAAATCAATTATTAAATACACTTTGACAGATATTTATAGGATAAGATATCCAGCAGCAGGACATCAAGTTATTCAAATGATCTCTACATTTACTAACTGTGATAAAACACATCAATAATCATTATAGTAACCCAGTAACTCAATATATATATACGATTCTGAAAAGGGCCATAATGCATAAGGAGTACTTTTACTTTTGGTCCTTTAAGTATATTTTGATACCAATGCTTTTGTACTTTTACTTGTAACAGAGTATTTTTACCCCGTAGTATTTCTACTTTTGCTTTAGTAGAATATCTGAGTACTTCTTACACCACTGCCACCATGAGTGTGGAGCTGTGTGCTACAAAAGCCTGAAGTTAAAACACATATTTTACAACTGAAGACTGTTTTCAAATGTAGAGCAGGTTGTGAGCGAGGCTCCGTTTGTAAATGAGGAAACAGGTCAGAGTGTCTGCTCCTCCTCCTGGAATGAGTCAGAGTTTGATAAGCCCTCCCTCTTCTTCCTGCTCTCAGACACAGCCAGCTCCACTCTGTACTTCCTGGCTCCTCCCCTTCAGATCCACACTGAGGAGGATGGGTGTAACCAACATGTGGGTAAAGAACAAGAGCTGATAGGCCACATTCACAGCACACACACATGCTGTTCAGATCACAGCTCACATAGTTTCAGCTCTCAGGAAGTGAAACTCAGACACTCGCTGCTACTGAGAGGTGAAATGGCGCAGAAAGGAGTTCAGCTGGACCAGGAATTCTTATCTTGTCCCATCTGTCTGGATCTACTGAAAGATCCGGTGGCGACTTCCTGTGGACACAGCTACTGCATGAAGTGTATTAAAGGCTTCTGGGACGGAGAGGATGAGAAGAAGATCCACAGCTGCCCTCAGTGTAGGCAGAGCTTCACACCGAGGCCTGTCCTGCTGAAAAACACCATGTTAGCAGCTTTAGTGGAGGAGCTGAAGAAGACTGGACTCCAAGCTGCTCCTGCTGATCTCTGCTATGCTGGAGCTGAAGATGTGGCCTGTGATGTCTGCACTGGGAGGAAACTGAGAGCCTGTAAGTCCTGTCTCGTGTGTCTTATATCTTACTGTGAGAAACACCTCCAGCCTCATTATGACGTAGCTCAATTCAAAACCTTTGAGAAACACAAGCTGGTGGAGCCCTCCAAGAAGCTCCAGGAGAACATCTGCTCTCGTCACGACGAGGTGATGAAGCTGTTCTGCCGCACTGATCAGCAGTGTATCTGTTATATCTGCTCTGTGGACGAACACAAAGGCCACGACACAGTGTTAGCTGCAGCAGAGAGGACTGAGAGGCAGAGAGAGCTGGAGGGGAGTCGACTAAACATCCAGCAGAGAATCCAGGACAGAGAGAAGGAGGTGAAGCTGCTTCAGCAGGAGGTGGAGGCCGTCAATGGCTCTGCTGATAAAGCAGTGGAGGACAGTGAGAAGATGTTCACTGAGCTGATCCGTCTCATGGAGAAAAGAAGCTCTGATGTGAAGCAGCAGGTCAGATCCCAGCAGAAGAGAGAAGTGAGTCGAGTCAAAGAGCTTCAGGAGAAGCTGGAGCAGGAGATCTCTGAGCTGAAGAGGAGAGACGCTGAGCTGAAGCTGCTGTCTCACACAGAGGATCACAACCAGTTTCTGCTCAGCTACCCCTCACTGTCAGCCCTCAGTGAACCTACACACTCATCCAGCATCTACATCCGTCCTCTGAGCTACTTTGAGGACGTGACGGCGGCCCTGTCAGCAGTCAGAGACAAACTACAGGACGTCCTGAGAGAGGAATGGACAAACGTCTCACCGACTGAAGTGGATGTTTTACTGCCAGCAGCAGAGCCCACCACCAGAGCTGGGTTCTTACAATATTCACAGGAAGTCACTCTGGATCCAAACACAGCAAACACAGAGCTGTTATTATCTGAGGGGAGCAGAAAAGCAACAAACATGGGACAACAACAGTCTTATTCTAGTCACCCAGACAGATTCACTGGTTATCCTCAGGTCCTGAGTAGAGAGGGTCTGACTGGACGTTGTTACTGGGAGGTGGAGCGGAGAGGGGGAGGAATTTTTGAGGCAGGAGTTAATGTGGCAGTCGCATACAAGAATATCATCAGAGCAGGGAATGAATGTCGATTTGGATTCAATGACAAATCTTGGTCCTTAGATTGTAACCAAAACAGTTATTCATTTCGTTACAACAGTATTGACACTCCCGTCTCAGGTCCTCCGTCCTCCAGAGTAGGAGTGTACCTGGATCACAGAGCAGGTGTTCTGTCCTTCTACAGCATCATCTCTGAAACCATGACTCTCCTCCACAGAGTGCAGACCACATTCACTCAGCCGCTACACGCTGGAGTTCGGGTTTGTGATGTTTTTAATTTTGGAGCCACAGCTGAGTTTTGTAAACTGAAATAGCCTGAAGTCATTTGAGGAACTCTTGCACTTCTTAAACTCACCGTGTGTCCATCATTGTTGCTGAGAGCTGATTGCTCATGTCTTCACTGCACAGAGATCAGCTGTCAATCAAACATGATGGGATGTGCTTTAACATCTTCTCACGTGTTGTTCTGTGTCGTGTTAAATGATCATATAATCATTTAAAACATATAGTCTTATACTCTGATTGCCTTTTACTCTGTTCAATTGTATTTGTAGTCTTGTATGTGTTTAACAGAGACGTGTGTTCATGATTTAAAAATGTGTTGAATATGGATATGGATGTATTTGTGTGTTGTTTCTCTTGTAAAGTGAGTCTTTAGAGAGAAAGCACCAGAGCTTCTTTCATTGGAGATATTTGATTCTAAAGGTTTTTAATTTGTAACTAAGTCTAAATGTGTTGAATGCATAAATGAAAGTTTGAATAATGCAACAAAACTAATTAAAAGAAAAGTCATAAAAAAGAAAAGCCAACAGGTCGAGTGCCACATGTCTGTATATTTTGTAATGTTTGGGTTTTTCTTGTTAATAAAAGAACTAAAGGGACAAAAGTGAAAATCTCTGTCTTTTGCTTTTTTAAATTATAAATATATATTTAAATTATTTTTCTGAAACAAGTTATTTGCCAGAAGGGTTAAAGGTGGATTGTTAAATGAATAAGGACTTGTTAATGAATCATTGATCAGTTTCTCTTAAAGGAAATCACACAGACGTCAGCAGTCTGCTTCAGGACGTCCTTCTGAAATGTCACATGCATGCACCCTTGATGTGGACCATGTGCTTGATGCTAATTATTTGATTTAGGGGATGGGGCTCAATCCTGATCAGAACTTAATTATTACTTTTAAATGATTAGTTAAGATAAGGTTTGAACATAAAGAGTGAGAGTCTGCTTAAGCTTTTTTGTTTCTTTGAGTATAATTCAGATTAGAGTCTGACCAATGCTAGTGTTTAGTTGGACTCAAGATTCATAGCAAGCTGAACTTTTTACAGTGTAAGAAAGAAGTCAAAGAATACATTTATTGAATCTTTGTCACTGCAGATCTTTGCGATGATGGATGCCAAGGCCAGTCAGGACTGCATCAAGGAGAGAGATGAAGGTAAAGTTGATCCATCATTGTGTTCAGGGGGTCAGTGAGAGCACCATAACAGGTTTCCAGCATTAAGGGAAACATAGGATAACTAGTGTATGAGCATCACTTTGAGTTCAGCTCTACTTCTTCTTGTGGGAGCTGCTGCATGCTGTGTTAGCATGAAAACATGTGTGTCTCCTGTTTGCCCACTGCAGCAGCTGAATCACCCCAATGTGATCAAATACCTGGACTCTTTCATTGAAGACAACGAGCTCAACATCGTTCTGGAGCTGGAGGATGCTGGAGATCTGTCCCAGATGATAAAGGTCAGATCACAGACTCACCTCAGATCAAACAAGAACAGTGACCCTAACGGACCGTCTACACAGCAGCGTTAAAAAAATCTTGGAGGTGGGCGTATCTGAAGCTTGAGGATTTTTTGCGAGCAAGGCACGAACAACCAATCACATGAATCTCCCGCCCGCGACATACGAAGCAAAAAAGCCCGAAGTAAACTGGATATAAACTCCCCAAACAGGCGAAAACCTACCACTGTCTCTGCCACCTCCCTCCATGCCTGGCTCCTCCGGTTTATATCCCGTTAGGTAAATAGGGACTGGTCATAAAGCACCGGGTGATTCCCTACCGCTAATTTCTCCTCCATTTTTTGGAATATGAGGAAATGACCTGCGGTATGTCTCTCCCAGCATACACGCCGTTTGATTGGCTAGAGCTTGAACTGTCAGATTTGCGTACACTGGATTTGATTGGCTGACGCTTCCACCTCAGCCTCAAAAGTTGAACATTGTTCAACTTTGAATCCTGAAAATCCTGAAAATCTCCGCTCTGCTGCCCACAATGCAGTTCGGCGAAAAGTGAGGGAAAGTGACGTCACCCCATTCAAAGTGAATGGGCAGAAGCGTTTCAAGATTTTTTTAACGCTGCTGTGTAGACGGTCCGTAACTCAACTCATTTTACACGCAGCATCAAACGTACTTGTTAGATTTGATTACTAGTATTTTATCAAGATTCATTTTCATGATTCTACTAAAAATATGTGAGATGAGAGCAACACTTTGTTTTGGCCTGGTTCCCATATGCTACACATGGGCCCGTTCTCATTTCATCAAATTCCCCTCCTCGACTCCCCTCCTCGAGACTTAGTCCCGCCCACAGGAGATGCGAGCGGAGGAGCCGAGGAGGGGAACCGAGGAGAGAGGAGTCGAGGAGAGAGGAGGGGAAGCAGCAGGCGGTTAGAGAAATGAGAACTCCTCTCCTCTGAGCGGTCATTTTAAAGAGACGTCCATTAATGATGACAGGAGGCACAGCAGCCCTCTGTCTGATGGATAGATGTGTTCATGACGACTTATATATTTACTTTTAATTCATTCACAGTGCGGTATAATGAGACAATAACAGGCTACAGATGCGGACATACACACACACACACACACACACACACACACACACACACACACACACACACACACACACACATATATGTATATATTTATATAAATATATACAATTTCAGAATCAAACAGAGCACTCTCATAATAACGTAACACTATCAGAGACTGGATATATCCCCCCCCTCTCTGGTCGCTACAATGAGGGAAATAAATTACGGGCCAAAAGTTTTATTTACAAGTATTACAAGTAAGCAGAGGACACCAAACCAACTGAGACCTGTCTGTCCTCTGCATCTACACACACACCTACACCACACACACCTACACCACACACGCACCTACAGCTCCTAAAGCATATCATCAGGATACAGCCATTGTGTATTTTATTATGTGAAGCACTAAATGATTTTAGAAAAATATCGACTTTGTTTGTAGATATCTACTAAACTAAAGCAAATCAAGAGAGTAGGCCTGTTATACTGAGTGATATATATTATACACACTGCTCTGCTTTCTGCACGGACCTCACAGCTGTTCTCACTGTAAACATCGCGTCGCGACGAAAGCAGTTAATAAAATAATATCCAGGGGATGCATGCAGAGCTGTCATTGGCTGAGATCAGTCCGGCCGTGCGTCTCGACTCTTTGAAACATCTCTGTTGCCGGAAATGCATCCGCGGAGGAGCCGTGGAGGACCCATCAGTGTATCCTCGGTTATAGCTCCTCCAGAGAGCCTCCTCGACGCTCGATGCTCGGTCCTCGAAGTGCACTTCGAGAAATGAGATGTCCTTCAACATGGCGCGCTAAAATTCATTTCCGGGTCACGGAGTCGAGGAGGGACATTTGATGAAATGAGAACGGGCCATAGCATCTTCAAGTCTATATATCAATATTCCAATTACTTGTATATAATAATAATAATAATACATTTATTTGATATAGGCGCCTTTCAAGGCTCTCAAGGTCGCCGTACAAATACATAAAAAACAAGATGCACAATAGATAACACCAGCATAAGAAACATATATATATAGACTAGTCTTGCACTATTTCTATTATATTCTATATTCTATTTGTATTACTTGCACTATTGTATCTGTTTTATTGTGTTGCTCTGTTGGAGGAGTCTGTGACCTAAGAGAACTGTAGCTATGCACACATGCAGTGGCGGCTGGTGGAAAATATTTTAGGTGGGGCTGTGGAAATGGTGATCAGACAATACTAGAGGGGTCCGGGGGGATGCTCCCCCGGTAATATTTTTTTGAGAAAAGACCCCTTAAATCATGACTTCTGGTGATGTTAGAGGGGGGGAGAAGGACAATTTGAGGCTTAAAAATATGAGAAGACTGATCAATACCTCCATAACTTCAGTGTGGTTAGCTATGAATCTTCCAAAACTTCCAAACACCTTGTCCTGGACATAGTTTCTACAGCATAAACTGTGCAACAGTACAGTAGGCCCACACAAACTGCAGAACACCGGGGCTTTGGGAACACTGATTTAATTCCCATTTAACCTGTTAAGGGGCTTTTTTCCCCCGTTTTTTTTCTCACGAAACTGTGTCTCAGGGCTTCTTAAAATGTAATAAACTATTAATGTGTCCTACTCAGAGGAAACGCATCTAACTGATGATATGAACCATGTTTACCGAAACAAAACACAAGTCTCACAAGAAGCGTCTAAATGAGCCCTGAGCGAAAAAATGCTAACGCACTCTAGGTATAAATCAATCGATATACTTATCGGATATGCCTATGCACAAACAAGCTTACAAGCTGAGATTCCACATATGCTAGAAATATAAGTATCATCACTGAGCGATCAGAACTCGTGACAGGGGAAGCAAATACAGACATCACACGACGTAGCTTTAGGTAGCAAAACATGGAGATATGCTCACCTTTTGCAGAATAACAATTCTGATCAAAAACGAGAAAAACGCAGCTGAAGGTTAATCCATAGGTTCATCCAATGTGTCTGTCACTTTGAAAAATGATTGATGATCCATAATTCCATTTTTATGTCAAAAACGGAGTTTTCATTAGCTGCTAATGCTTCCAGAGTGTATGACAGCTTCCTGTTTTGTCTCCTTGGATAAGAGTCCAAACAACTCACAGACTGCACCGGGCGCTCACGTAGGAGCCCTGTGACCATCATATTTGACGACGCTGATTGGCTGAAATTATGTTTTCGCGGCATAGTTTACACATTACAGATAGCAACAGTCAGCTGCTAGTGGCTGCTGCTGCACTGGTTGAGGGCTCCTCTCTTAGCGCCCAGACGAGAGAAGGTACACGGGCAAGGCCAGCAGGAAACATGTGACGAGATGTTATTGTAGATTATACATTTTACTGATACCAATTATATAATATTTACCTTGTTCATTAAAAATAAAAATAAAAATATATATTTTTTTTAAATATATATATATACATTTTTTAATATGGGAAGAGGTGGGGCGGCGCCCCTAGCACCCCTATGGACTGGCCGCCACTGCACACATGACAATAAAAGCCTTGAATCTTGAATCTAGCATTGTCACTTTCTATGGACTAACATTGCTTCCTTTTTATCTTTAAAGTACTTCAAGAAGAAGAGGCGCCTCATCCCAGAGAGAACTATCTGGAAGTATTTTGTGCAGCTCTGCAGCGCCCTGGAGCACATGCACTCACGCAGAGTAATGCACCGTGGTAAGCAGCTCCTGACCCATTTACTCACCCTCGTCACATTTCATAAAAGAGTGGTGCAGGAATGAGTCTTCCAACCCGTAAAGGAGGTAGCATTTGAACACTTCTGGTTGAAGGACGGCCTCACCTTAGTATGTTTCTGACAGGATAAGAAACCAACACCACTATTTGTGGTTCTTTAATTGCACTTGCATTGATCTCCTTTGTTACGCTGCCCCCTGGTGGAGAGCCTTAGACACTGAGGGGTCAGACTTATATTTGCCGCAATAAATGTACAAGCTGCTCGAATGAAAGCCATCAGAAAACCTCATTATGGATCATCAGCAATTGCATATTGGTATCAGCGGCAAAAACTTGATCTATTTATTCGTACTTTTGTTCTTATTGTACAATCAATATTTAAACACAGGAAGGAATGTGTACTTGACATAGTGTACATTTCTCTACAGCCTACAATGATTTTATAAGCTTTGCCGTAACATATCAATGTGTGTGTTTGTGTGTTTGTGTGTGTGTGTGTGTGTGTGTGTGTGTGTGTGTGTGTGTGTGTGTGTGTGTGTGTGTGTGTGTGTGTGTGTGTGTGTGTGTGTGTGTGTGTCAGATATAAAGCCAGCCAACGTGTTCATCACAGCCACAGGTGAGGTGAAGCTGGGTGACCTGGGATTAGGACGCTTCTTCAGCTCCAAAACCACGGCGGCACACTCCTTAGGTAAGGAACAGACAGAACATGTAAATACAGAACATGCATACATACATATTCATATACATGGATTCGATACACAGAATACATTTAAAAAACAGCATTAAATCTGTGTGTGGGCTGTCTTTCATTTTGACACACAGAACAATGGGGGCTATCCACCCTTATCCACAATGTAAGGTAATTCACACAGCCTCTTCCCTCTTCTCTCTGTGAGGAGCAGCAGGTTCAGCTTTCAGAACAAAGGAACACAAAACAAAAATGGCATTCATCTTTTTAAATGTGTAGTAATAGATTTATTTATTTTCTTCTCAAGAGAGTACCAGAATGTGTATTTTATGTTAGTATTTCAAAAAATCTCCTGTGGGAGAATCCCCCCAGACCCCCCTGCAGGGGTTGGGTTTTCAGCATGTCAACTCTTTCACCTGTGGGGAAATTGCAGGAATGGCTCCAGGTCGCCCTTTTTATTTACTACAAGACAAATATGCCTTTTTATAATTTCATACAGTTCAATTTGGATTGAGACAGGGAAATAATCTAAACCTCACGCGTGGCGTTTCACTGTCAAGGGGGGCGATATAGCGTGTATGTAATTACATTGCAAATACTGACTTGAGCCCCACCACGGACAGGGACTACAAGTCAGCCCGGGACTCTCAACCGGCCCACTTCGGTACCGCCGGATTGTACGGTTATGAATGCACAATAAGTTAGTTATGATGTAGTTAAAATAATATTGGATGATAGTCATTTATTTTTTGTGTTTTGGACTGAAATAAATCATGGGTCAAAATGTACCCGTGAACACCATGAACGGTAACAGCTTTCGAACACAACACAAGGGTTAGAGAAAGCATGAGACGGAGATTTTCACTTTTGTCCTCTTAGTTCTTTTATTAACAAGATTAAAAAATATACAGACGTGTAAATGTGGCACTCGACGTGTTAGCTTTTCTTTTTGATGACTTTTCTTTTTTTCCGTTTTGTTGCATTATTCAAACTTTCATTTATGCATTCAACACATTTAGACTTAGTTACAAATTAAAAACCTTTAGAATCAAATATCTCCAATGAAAGAAGCTCTGGTGCTTTCTCTCTAAAGACTCACTTTACAAGAGAAACAACACACAAATACATCAATATCCATATTCAACACATTTTTAAATCATGAACACACGTCTCTGTTAAACACATACAAGACTACAAATACAATTGAACAGAGTAAAGGCAATCAGAGTATAAGACTATATGTTTTAAATGATTATATGATCATTTAACACGACACAGAACAACACGTGAGAAGATGTTAAAGCACATCCCATCATGTTTGATTGACAGCTGATCTCTGTGCAGTGAAGACATGAGCAATCAGCTCTCAGCAACAATGATGGACACACGGTGAGTTTAAGAAGTAGAATAGTTCCTCAAATGACTTCAGGCTATTTCAGTTTACAAAACTCAGCTGTGTCTTCATAATTATAAAGCCAAACTCCAGCATGTAGCCGCTGAGTGAATGTGGTCTGCACTCTGTGGAGGAGAGTCATGGTTTCAGAGATGATGCTGTAGAAGGACAGAACACCTGCTCTGTGATCCAGGTACACTCCTACTCTGGAGGACCGAGGACCTGAGACGGGAGTGTCAATACTGTCTTATCACCAACAAACCGCCTGTCTGATGGTCCTCTATTCCGCTACGAGTCACCAAGTCATCCACAAGGTGATGACATGTTGTGGTTATTAATACAAAATAAAGAAAATACAATGAAGCTACTGAGAATTTCGCTCCGTGTTCATGTCGGGTGACTTTTGGGACAAACCGGCTACCGTACCGGATGGTACGTTTCGTTCGTTTTTTCGTTTTGTTCAATTTTATTAGTATTTATCAAATAAATCCTAAAAACGGAGGAGCGATAATCGCATTTACATGTACTGACTAACATTTGTATCATCTGTTGTAGACCCAAGGAAATAAAATAAAAGAAGAACTCATTCTCAAAAACGATAAATGCCATTCTTAAAATGTGTAAACGAACAATAGTTTGATTAATATTGTTGAGAGAATAAAGAGAGATATGTTATCTATCAAAACCCAGTTAAATTAACATTCATTGGATTGACCACTTTGTTGTTCAGATATATCACATATTTGTAACTGAATGATGCATTAATTGAAACAAAACACAGTATAGACTGAGGAGTGAGTCTCGTGAGTTTCATGTGTTTTCTTCACTCCGCTGGGAAACTGCTCTCATGTCAAGAAGCATCAGATCAGTGCATGCGCTGCATCGTCCAATCAGTGAGCGATACACAGTAAGGGGGCGGGGCGAGTATCTGAGGATTTCCCCGGAGGATGGTCTGGTGGTTCCTCGGTTATCGCTCCTCGCTCCTCGGTTCTCCGGCACAAATAAGGGCAATAGAGAGGCGAAGCCCCTCCCTTTCTGGGGGACCTCCATGAGACCTTATTTCGGAAAAAGTATGTATTGAAGTCAATGGAGAGAGAAAGATTATCTTTCGATCCCGTTTGAATTGTGCCACGAATTACACACATGATGTTTGTCAATTTAAAAGATAATTTTACAAGTAAAAAAAATAAAAATGTGTCGTAAAACTGTGAAGTAACACTTTTTTTTGTGTGAAACCGCTCAATGAACTACATCTCCCGTCTCGCACCACACACCAAGACGGCCGTCACGTTGGCACATTTCACTTCTTTCTTTCAGAATGAGGCGGAAAGTATTAAAAGAGGTGAAAATCACTACAAGTCTGGGCATGTTGAGAGCTGTACATACACACAAGGGGAGTTAGTCGGTTCATAAGAGCCAGCATGCGGGACCGGGATTCTGGGATTTGTAGTCTTTCTAGTTGCGTATTTTTCATAGTCTTATATTTCAACAGTTTTACGACAAACTGTGACTTTTTTGACATGGAAATGATTTTTTAAGATTGACAAACATCATGTGTGTAATTCGTGGCACAATTAAAACGGGATCGAGAGATAATCTTTCTCTCCACATTGACTTCAATACATAATTTTTCCGAAATAAGGTCCCATGGGGCGGAAGTAGATGGGCGGGACTTCGCCTCTCTATAGGACGCGACTCAAGATGGCGCAGACAAATCAACTTCTGGTGATACCGAGACCGAGGAGCGAGGAAATGAAAAATAAGAGAAGTGAGAAGCAGCCCCAGTCACTCGTCCATATCTTGCCAGGTATAAAAATGTTGGTGACATCAAGTAACAACTAAGGAATCATATCATTCATAAATTGTCAAAGTATTGATTTTATGTTGGGAGGAAATTATGATTAATCATCTGTCCACTAATGTGGACGTCATGCATCACTGGCTATATTTCAACTACAATTCATACTTTTACTGCTACTGTTGTTCTTGAAAATACTTCATCTGCAATATCTTTTTGGGCCGTAAATCAATATACTTATGTTATTATAATGTAATTATGTAATTAATGTAACGATGCTGCATGCACACGAAGAACCAAGTACATCTGCATGCAGTGTCTCGTGGCCTTGTGCCCTGGGTGCTTTGCCAATTACCATAGTAGATAGCATCCCCAATGAAGGATCTTGTTGTGTCACAGTTATCAGTTCTTAAAAGTTCATAGCTATAACAGAGACTGTAACGGAGAGTCTACATGCCAGCGGTGTGTGTGTGCCTCGCTTTATACTCTTACATTAGACTCAAAACAAACCCACAGAAGAACAGAAGCTCAATGTTCCCTGTGTGACTTTAAGGTTTACAACGTGACGCAGGAGTTCCTTCCTGTTCCGGTCGGACCGGTCTGACATCAAACTGCTGCTGCTGGAGAAACGGCTCACCAGCCTCAGGCTCCATTATTGATCTTAGCAAGAGATGCCTTTTTCAGATTGTACAAGTTCACCTTTTTCAGCTCTGGTTTCATCTGATTTTTCTTAATCCTACAAATAAATAAAATATGTATAAAAACATGAAAATATCTTGTTTCAGAAAAATAATTTATATATTTATAATTAAAAAAAGCAAAAGACAGAGATTTTCACTTTTGTCCTTTTAGTTCTTTTATTAACAAGAAAAACCCCAACATTACAAAATATACAGACATGTGGCACTCGACCTGTTGGCTTTTCTTTTTTATGACTTTTCTTTTGATTTGTTTTGTTGCATTATTCAAACTTTCATTTATGCATTCAACACATTTAGACTTAGTTACAAATTAAAAACCTTTAGAATCAAATATCTCCAATGAAAGAAGCTCTGGTGCTTTCTCTCTAAAGACTCACTTTACAAGAGAAACAACAACACACAAATACATCCATATCCATATTCAACACATTTTTAAATCATGAACACACGTCTCTGTTAAACACATACAAGACTACAAATACAATTGAACAGAGTAAAAGGCAATCAGAGTATAAGACTATATGTTTTAAATGATTATATGATCATTTAACACGACACAGAACAACTCGTGAGAAGATGTTAAAGCACATCCCATCATGTTTGATTGACAGCTGATCTCTGTGCAGTGAAGACATGAGCAATCAGCTCTCAGCAACAATGATGGACACACGGTGAGTTTAAGAAGTAGAAGAGTTCCTCAAATGACTTCAGGCTATTTCAGTTTACAAAACTCAGCTGTGTACCCATACCCATAAAGCCGAACTCCAGCATGTAGCGGCTGAGTGAATGTGGTCTGCACTCTGTAGAGGAGAGTCATGGTTTTAGAGATGCTGTAGAAGGACAGAACACCTGCTCTGTGATCCAGGTACACTCCTACTCTGGAGGACTGAGGACCTGAGACGGGAGTGTTGATACTGTTGTAAAGAAATGAATAACTGTTTTGGTCACAATCTAATGCCCAAGATTTGTTATTCAGTCCAAATACACTTTCCCCCACTTCCCCTGCTCTGCTGATATTCTTGTATGCGACTGCTACACAAACTCTTCTCCCTCTCCGCTCCACCTCCCAGTAACAACGTCCAGTCAGACTCTCTCTACTCAGGACCTGAGGACAATACGAAGTGAATCTGTCTGGGTGACGAGAATAAGACTGATGTTGTTCCATGAATGTTGCTTTTCTGCTCCCGTCAGATAATACCAGCCGTGTCTCTGCTGTGTTTGGATCCAGAGTGATCTCCTGTGAATATCTTAAGAACCCAGCTCTGGTGGTGGGCTCTACTGCTGACAGTAAAACATCCACTTCAGTCGGTGAGACGTTTGTCCATTCCTCTCTCATTACGTCCTGTAGTTTGTCTCTGACTGCTGACAGGGCCGCCGTCACATCCTCAAAGAGGCTCAGAGGACGGATGTTGATGCTGGATGAGTGTGTAGGTTCACTGAGGGCTGACAGTGAGGGGTAGCTGTGCAGAAACTGGTTGTGATCCTCTGTGTGAGACAGCAGCTTCAGCTCAGCGTCTCTCCTCTTCAGCTCAGAGATCTCCTGCTCCAGCTTCTCCTGAAGCTCTCTGACTCGACTCACTTCTCTCCTCTGCTGGGATCTGACCTGTTGCTTCACATCAGAGCTTCTTTTCTCCATGAGACGGATCAGCTCAGTGAACATCTTCTCACTGTCCTCCACTGCTTTATCAGCAGAGCCATTGACGGCCTCCACCTCCTGCTGAAGCAGCTTCACCTCCTTCTCTCTGTCCTGGATTCTCTGCTGGATGTTTAGTCGACTTCCCTCCAGCTCTCTCTGCCTCTCAGTCCTCTCTGCTGCAGCTGACACTGTGTCGTGGCCTTTGTGTTTGTCCACAGGGCAGAGATAACAGATACACTGTTGATCAGTGCGGCAGAACATCTTCATCACCTCGTGGTGACGAGAGCAGATGTTCTCCTGGAGCTTCTTGGAGGGCTCCACCAGCTTGTGTTTCTTTAATTGAGCTACGTCATAATGAGACTGGAGGTGTTTCTCACAGTAAGATATAAGACACACGAGGCAGGACTTACAGGCTCTCAGTTTCCTCCCAGTGCAGACATCACAGGCCACATCTTCAGCTCCAGCATAGCAGTGATCAGCAGGAGCAGCTTGGAGTCCAGTCTTCTTCAGCTCCTCCACTAAAGCTGCTAACATGGTGCTTTTCAGCAGGACAGGCCTCGATGTGAAGCTCTGCCTACACTGAGGGCAGCTGTGGATTAACTCTCCATCCCAGTGGTGTTTAATACACTTCATGCAGTAGCTGTGTCCACAGGGAATAGTCACCGGATCCTTCAGTAGATCCAGACAGATGGCACAAGAGAAGGTTTCCCGGTCCAGCTGAACTCCTTTCTGCGCCATTTCACCTCTCAGTAGGAGCGAGTGTCTGAGTTTCACTTCCTGAGAGCTGAAACTATGTGAGCTGTGATCTGAACAGGATGTGTGTGTGCTGTGAATGTGGCCTATCAGCTCTTGTGCTTTACCCACATGTTGGTTACACCCCTCCTCCTCAGTGTGGATCTGAACGGGAGGAACCAGGAAATACAGAGTGGAGCTGGCTGTGTCTGAGAGCAGGAAGGAGAGGGAGGGCTTATCAAACTCTGAGTCATTCCAGGAGGAGCAGACACTCCTCATTTACAAACGGAGCCTCGCTCACAACCTGCTCTACATTTGAAAACAGTCTTCAGCTGTAAAATATGTGTTTTAACGTGCTTTTGTAGCACACAGCTCCACACTCATGGTGGCAGTGGTGTAAGAAGTACTCAGATATTCTACTAAAGCAAAAGTAGAAATACTACGGGGTAAAAAGACTGTGTAACAATTAAAAGTACAAAAGCATTGGTACCAAAATATACTTAAAGTACCAAAAGTAAAAGTACTCCTTATGCATTATGGCCCTTTTCAGAATCGTATATATATATATTGAGTTACTGGGTTACTATAATGATTATTGATGTTATTGATCACAGTTAGTAAATGTAGAGATCATTTGAATAACTTGATGTCCTGCTGCTGGATATCTTATCCTATAAATATCTGTCAAAGTGTATTTAATAATTGACTGGGCGGTGGTGGCGAAGTCGATAAGGACTTGCCTTGGCAACTGGAAGGTCACCAGTTCGTGTCCCGGCAAGTGCTTCCCAGGTGTCCCTGAGCAAGGCACCGTTCCCTACACTGCTCCCCGGGCGCCGTCCACGGCAGCACACTGCTCCTAACACTAGGATGGGTCAAATGCAGAGGAACAATTTCGTTACATAGTACCTGTACTGTGAAATGACAATAAGAGAATACAAAAAAAAGATTTTTTTTTTTTTTTATATTTTTGATTTATCTACTAATCTATATCTAACTAGTAAAAGCTGTGAAATTAATGCAGTGGACAATACTGTCTTCTAAAATGTAGTGCAGTAGACGTATAAAGCAGCATAAACTGAGACGTATTTGTCACGATCAGTCTGTGTTGTGTTTTGTCTTGTCTTATTCTGTCTCTGGTTTCCTGTTTTACTTTGAAAAGTGTTCACCCCCTGTCTGTTGATTCCTGTCTCTGTGTTTGTCCTCCTGTGTCTGATTTCCTGATTGTGTTCACCTGGTGCCCCTGTGTTTTCTCCTCCCTCCTCACCTGTGTCTTGTTGTGTGATTAGTCTTGTGTGTATTTAAGTTCTGGTTTTTCTGTCTCTTTGTTAGATCCTTGTTTGTCTTTGACTGTGTCACGGGGTAGTGTTCTGTTTTCGACATTTAACCTTGGAATAAAGGAATTATCTTTGAAATCTGCATTTGGGTCCTGCCTGCTTCACTCAACCCTGACAGTATTGGCATCAACCACTACTCACTACTTACTGTGCATATTTTCTCATTTTAGAATCATATATATTGAATTATTGAATTACTGGATTATTTCATTTTTTATACATTCATGTGTTTGTTCCATCCCAAATAAAGTGTAGGGGAAATGGAGACAGTAGCACACAACAACCAATAACAGTCAGGGTGAAAGAGAACACAATTTTATTTATTTACATCAAAGAAAATGCCAACAAATATTCTTTAAAGAGGACCTATCATGCAAAATGCACTTTTGTACGTCTTTTGTACATGAATATGTGTCCCCGGTGTTCCAGTGAACTCACCAATGGCGCAGTTCCACTACAGCGCGGAGCTCGCTTTAAGCGTGCCGTGTCGTGCCGAGCCCGTTTTTGGTTGCGCTTCCACTAGGCCTAGTTACGGCCCGGCCCGGCCCGGGGCCACTTTTTCACGTCTTTTCTGGCCCGAGAAAATGGTGGTTCTATCGAGGCCAACAAACAGGGCTGAGTCGGGCTGAGTATGCTAAACTAGAGAGAGGAGCGCTGGCAAGGGGCTACAACTACAACAAGATGGACATATTTGACCGTGATTTAATTGTAATACACGTTTCAAAATGATGCCGAAGTAACAACATACTGATACCGGTTAGTAAAAACCATGAATTAATGCTTTGTCAAGTCTGCAGACAGACGGCAGGCGAAAAACCTTTTAAAATGCGTGTTTTTCTTGATGGAGATTGGCTAAGCTAACGCAGTGTATGCTCCGACCGTCCACACTCACAACAACGGCCTATACAGACATAAATAAAGCAGCGACTGTATTCACCATGACACAGGCAGTCTGTGGTGTGTACTTGTTTAACTTTTGTCGAGTTTCTGAACATATATAAGGAGCTGTGAGCTCTGAGTGCTAACAGCTAACGGCTGTGTTGTTTTTCCTGTGGTTCTCTGAAGATCACGTCACGGCTCCGCCTACACTGCGTTACTATAGTAACTACCCCAGTTCCTAAACTGTAATGGAAGCGCAGCATGAAGTGAGTCGGCCCTGTTAAGGCCAAGCCGTACCGAGCCGTACCGAGCGTGGCCGAGGCCGACCGTGTAGTGGAACTGCGCCACAAGTGTCAGAAAACACAACCCTCTCTATTTTCCTCCATACCCAAATCTCTAAAAAAGGGGCTGCAACGGATCTGATAAAAACTGATCCAGATTTGAACACTGTCCTGACGTCAGGACGGTGGCGCTACGGCTATTGGGCCAACTCCACCAATCAGGAGGAGACAGCCACGGCCATTGCCGTTCGAAAGCGCTGGAGACGCTGTAGTACATGTGCCAGGCCAGTAGATGGCGCTGTTCTCACTGAATCTGCCCTTGCTAAAACAGGGCAAAAAAAAGCAAAATGAGGCATGGCTAAAATGCATGATCTGTTTGGTATTTTGAAAAAAAAAAAAGTATAAATATGCCTTATATAGGTATGGTCCTACACTATATTATTCAAATATAGCATGATAGGTCCACTTTAAGTGAGGAGACAAAGAAGATTGTGCCAAATAAAAGAAATGAATACAACAAAACTCAAACAAAAAGCCCTCACTATCTGTTCTACTAACAAAGAGACAAAACAACTACAGGGTGCAACAATCTACTAACCTAGTGTGTCTACACGGAGACGAAAACGAAAACTAATCTTAGTCGATATCAAAAAAGTCTTCCGTCCACACGGAATCGGCTCAAGAAACGTGTCCCTTCACACGAGACCGCTCGACCCGCTGGAGACGCTGTAGTACATATGCCGGGCCTGTAAGTGGCGCTGTAATTCCACCACAAAATACACCAAAAGCAGCGAATAAGACCCCCGAGCATGGTTGCCATGGTCGCCTGGTTGCCCTTCTGTTTATTCTCCGCGGTGGATTTAGCAACATGTAGTTCATGTAGTTCTCCATGTCCACTTGTTGCTGATGGTTGTGGTAGAGGAGCTGTAGATTTTTGCACTAACATCTGTAGCATGGTCAGTAGCGTCTGGAGCACGAAAGCAACCCTGTGATCCGCCATTGTGTTTGTTGGCGAAACACATCAGCAATGACGTGGGTGACGCGGGGGTGAGCAGGAGAGGTGGGGAGAGGCGGGGCTATGGCGTCATCGTTATCAGGAAATTATCGTATAGGGCGTACACACGGAGCCGTTTTCACAGGGCTATCGGATTTGGGCTCCATGTGGGCGTTTCCGTGTCGGCCTCGTGTGGACGAACCTTAGCGGATTCCACTGATATCGTTTCCGTGTGGACGGGGTCTATCAGAGTTTACCTACGTGAGGAGAGGTAGAGTGTACCCCAAACTTACCCAAATCCTCCACCTCCCGCCACACACACATTTAACAATACTAAAA
Source organism: Trematomus bernacchii (assembly GCF_902827165.1). Classification (NCBI taxonomy): domain Eukaryota; kingdom Metazoa; phylum Chordata; class Actinopteri; order Perciformes; family Nototheniidae; genus Trematomus; species Trematomus bernacchii. The sequence goes on from NW_022987567.1 coordinate 7,995,876, forward strand.
ACAAGAAGACAGAATAATGACCAAATCTCTCAGAGACTACAAAGAGGCTCTGGAGTCAGCAGCAGGTCTGAGAGAGCGAAGGCTTCCTGGATCGCCTCCTTTAATGACCGGCCCTGGCTACCTTCTTATATGGAAATAAAACACTAATAGAAAAATAGAATGTCTTTGATAATTCACTATAACTAAGTTCTAAATGTGTCCTCTGTTAAGATGTTGAATTAACACCAGAATTGAATAATGTATTACCTTATTTCTGATAGCAGTATGTGAAATCGATTTCTTTCTAACTTTACCTTAGTTCTGTTTATAATTTCAGTTTTTTAAAGCACAATTACCACAGCCTCGTTAGTTCCATAAGATATGAGAGGGAATTGAACCACTGACCTTCAGGTGTATAACCATCCAGTTACCCCTTGAGCTAAAGCCACCTGTACTGATATCATTCAAATCTTAACAGTTGGGCTTCAACGTTCAAGGATCATAATCTGTCAATATGTTGCTTTTTAAGGACAAAACCTGGTAAACATCTCAACTGGGAACTAAAGTCGCGGGAATACAGTGTAAACTGTTTAACACTTGGGAGTTGTCAGAGGAAAATATTAAAGCAAAGCAGACACGTACATTTGTTGAAACTTGTGATAGTAATTGACAGTTTTCCCCTTCTCTCCTCACATGTTTTACAATGCAGAAACTTCATTCAGACATCACAACTGATAGCTCAATTGCGGCTATGAGTGTTATAATTTCTGACGTTAGGACTGTCAAGAGGCTATGGCCGAGAGGTAGTGTTGATGTCTTATAGTCAGTTATGTTGTGGGTTCCAGCCCTGCATTCATTACACACACTTTTGGTAGTAGGGAATTAAACAATAACATTTTTAAGGCTAATAAACATTTACATCTGGCTCTTAAGGGCTCTGAAGTGAAGTGTGCTTCTTCCGCCAAATCTACCCAGACATTTTACCACAAATACAAAAGAGGCAGCACTTGACAATGATACCACTCAGCTCAATGTCATGTTGCAATAAAAAGTACAATAGATACAAAAAATTAAGGCATAAACAATCTGGGTCTGCAATATATTTATTATATCCGCACAGAGTTCAGGTATTGTGTGTGATGAGGCAACCCTGTCTCCTAGAAATTACGTTCCCACAAAACTAAACTGCATTCTCAAATACGTTTCGCAAGAAACGTATTTCCTTCCACGTTACGTTTGTTATGAACATATCTTAAATACGTTTATTTTCTACATATCTTCTATAAACCTATTTTCTCTCATATGACGTTTGTTATGAACGTATCTTAAATACGTTTGCTTTCTACCTATATTTGCCATTTATTTTCTAGTTTATAATAATGATAATAGTCATTTATTAATATCATTTTAGAGCAAACTTATTTTCGCGCTGGCTGGCGGCTCACTTTTCAGTTGACCAAATCCGTTATTATGCTGGTTAATGCTTAATAATCACAATATTGTTTGTAGTCGTTTCATACAGCATTCTCAATTACGTTTAACAAGAAACGTCTTTTGTCCCACGTTACGTTTGTTCTGAACATATCTTAAATACGTTTGCTTTCTACCTATCTTTGACATTTCTTTTCTAGCTTATAATAATGATAATAGTCATTTATTAATATCATTTTAGAGCACACATTTGAAATCGACGATCGGGCTTGATATCCTATGGTTAAATTAAAATCAGTAGGCGAGGCTGTAATTTCGCCAGCTGCGAGGCAGAGTTTTAACATGCCAAAAAGCTGCTGTGTCGTTTATTGCACCTCAAACACCTCAAACTTCCTCTAAGGACAGCAGAAGAGCTCTGTGGCTTCAGGCTTGATCGCCGTTCAAATGACAGCGTTGGTTTCCCCAAAAGTGGGTGGGGCTGTGACGTAGATTTTACTCTCATCTATTATTCAAAACCATTCTATTTAATCCAAACGTAAATTACATGCCAGTGTTTTATCTTTTTATTAAGCGATTTGTTTATGTTGTTTAACTCATAGATATATATAAACATATGTTTTTATATATATCTATGGTTTAACTGGGAATGTTTTCACATTGAACCGGAAGTACGTCACTTCACTTTGTCTTCTTCGTCCCTTTTACGTTCCAGACAATGCATGGCTCAGCGTAACAGACTGAACAGCGACCCCAGGTGTGTCTACATTGGAATTACATCTTCATTACTGAAGGAAAAATACTTTACCTTGTGTTTGTTAACTGGGTTTTTAATGCAGTTGGCTTTTCTTAATGGTTACAATATTGCTATGAGTTACAATATATATCTGAAGCAAATTATGTTTCTGAAGATGTGTAGTCAATTCCACCCTTCAATGTAGCATAAATGTGAACTCTCATTACAGGAACAATACTGGAAACAGACGTAGGAAAGATCCTCAGCTCGCTGATTGGATGTTTTAGCCGCAATGCACGTTGGGATATGGTGTTTATGCGATGTGAAATCCGAAAACATTAAAAAAAATAATAATAATACTTTATTCCGAGTGTTCTTGCTTTTCTCTTTGAAAGTCATCACATAACGGCATTGTAATACACGGTTCGGCTGCATTAAATATTACACATCTGCCATAGTTCTTTATTTATAGAGCCCTGATGAGAAGACTTCTGGACAAACAGGAAGAACTGCCGCCGAAACTGAATACGTGACGTGTATCATAAATATATCAACAATTAAACAACATCTTACATTTCTTTTCACAAAATACGTCTCCTTGCAGTATCAATACTAATACGGCTGACTTTTATATTTGATCCAATTGGTAGATAGGTTATATTTACACCATAACGGTGCACAGCTGATAGAAAAGGACTTGTAGTTTTTAAAGATATTACTGATTTTCTTTGAATATAAGAATGTAAATACTGAGTTGAGAGAATAGTCAGGGGATTTGGGTGATGGGAGACACATCTATGGAATCACAATTTCAATAGCTTACCATTAAATGACGGATATACCTTTCTGTCTGTGATGTTTTACAAATCAGATATTAATGTGTAGAAGTAAACATGAGAAATAATATAGCAATATCCTGTACAATTATGTAAAAACATGAATAAAACTACACATCTTCAGATGTTATACATACATAAGTGTCCTACACTAGTAATACAAAGTTATTATTAGTATACTGTGTGTACCTTGTGTGCACCGCCTAGTGGTTAAAGCACGTTATTTAATTATTTTTGTTGAATAATGTTATTTTTGTTGAATAATGTTATTTGATGAATAAAATATTAAGAGTACATACTTTCATAGGGGGAAAGTAGAAGGTCAATGATAGAAATATAGAATATAAAAAATCAAGAAGATACTGTAAGTGATCTCTACAATAAAACAGTTTAGTGCCTGATGTACAAAGATATTAATATGAGGATGTGCAAAACAGACAAACTAATTAACCTTTATTAACACATTAAACAATACTTTAGGTTTTCTTTCAAATAAGAAAAAAGCTTTGGGGGTATCTATCTACAGATAAATATTAAGCCTGACAAAGTACTTAACGTCTAATATATTGCTTTCCTGCAATGTTAACTGTGTTGAAGCACTTATTTTAACTGATATTATATATATATTAATTATACTCTTATGTATGTAGATAGTATAAGACATGTGCAGAATTTGAGTTTAATGGTGGAGGAATACACACATATTGATAGATGTCTTGTAATGCACTGTTGAGGAACCTGTGACCCAAGTTTTTCATTAATTGCATAACTTCAACATAGTTGTGTATATGATATGTCAATAAACCTTAGAAAATCTTGAAAGGGATGTGCAAAATAGCTATTATATACAGTTTTTAATTAACTATTAGTAGAGAATAACGAGTAATGAATATACTTTATAGAGATCTGCAGATAAATGTTTAGTCTTCTCAAGCACCAACTAATATCTCTCCTGATTGTTGGCACTTGACAATCACCTTTCCCTGAATTTTACTCAGGTGTAACTAAAGTCTGCTTTAAGGGTTGTTTATATTTCACATCATTAATCAGAATCTGCAAAGTAACTAAAATAAATGTAGTGGAGTAAAAATACCAGGTTAACCTCTGAATTGTAGTGGAGTAGAATTCCAAAGTAACAATGAGCTGGCATGTGGGTATATATTAATGCTTCCCATTATGGACACAAGCGATTTTCACCCATTTATTAATTACATGTTTTACATTTGTACACACCAATTTGTTTCCTATCCCCTAAACCTCCAGGGCTGTACACAGTTTAATACTGTCAACTTCTAATTTTGGGAAAAACGAAAACGTCTTTTAAAACTACAATTCCCAGTAGAGACGCCATAGAACATGTTGCGAAACACAATAGCCAGCATTTGTAGTTCTGGGGGGGCGTTCGAGTCCAGTTTTGGAAAGTCTGCCGTGGTTTCGTTCCATTTCAAAGAGCTGTTTGGCGCTCGGCGTAACCTTGGCGCACTGCCACTCCAACATCCAATCCCAGAGCTTGAAGATTAATCACGGGGTTTGTCAACGGGACTGTAGTCCCAAACGATAGCTGGGGATTATGGGTAGTGTAGTGTCTTCGGCCATCCTAAACTCTGATTTTTTTTTCGGATTTCATATCGCATTAACACCATATCCCGACGTGCATTGCGGCTAAAACATCCAATCAGCGAGCTGATGATCTTTCCTACATCACTTTACAGCCCTGCCCACTTTTGGGGAAACCAGCTGTCATTTGAACGGCGATCAAGCCTGAAGCCACAGAGCTCTTCTGTTGTATACTGTCCTTTCTTCTTAGAGGAAGTACAGAAACACGTAACTCTGGATTTGTTTTAATGTTTGAGGTGCAATAAACGACACAGCAGCTTTTTGGCATGTTAAAACTATTATTTTCTGCCTCGCAGCTGGCGAAATTACAGCCTCGCCTACTGATTTTAATTTAACCACAGGATATCAAGCCCGATCGTCGATTTCAAATGTGTGCTCTAAAATGATATTTATAAATGACTATTATCATTATTATAAGCTAGAAAAGAAATGTCAAAGATAGGTAGAAAGCAAACGTATTTAAGATATGTTCAGAACAAACGTAACGTGGGACAAAATACGTTTCTTGTTAAACGTAATTGAGAATGCTGTATGAAACGACTACAAACAATATTGTGATTATTAACCATTAACCAGCATAATAACGGATTTGGTCAACTGAACAGTGAGCCGCCAGCCAGCGCGAAAATAAGTTTGCTCTAAAATGATATTAATAAATTACTATTATCATTATTATAAGCTAGAAAAGAAATGGCAAATATAGGTAGAAAGCAAACGTATTTGAGATACGTTCATAACAAACGTCATGTGGGAGAAAATAGGTTTCTAGAAGATATGTAGAAAATAAACGTATTTAAGATATGTTCATAACAAACGTAACGTGGAAGGAAATACGTTTCTTGCGAAACGTATTTGAGAATGCAGTTTAGTTTTGTGGGAACGTAATTTCTAGGAGACAGGGTTGGATGAGGCACTGTTCAGTAAATATAGACATTGTTTAACATATTCTTTTACGTTATTACCTCAAAATGACTTTCACAGCATCACATCCTCGGTCCTCCAAGTGCATTTAGAGAAATGAGATGTCCTTCAACATGGCTGAAATCCATTTCCGGGTCACTACCGGAGGACCGAGGAGTCGAGGAGTCGAGGAGGGGAAATGAGAGAAATGAGAAAGGCCCTATAGGAGTAACGTGCTGCAGCTTCAAAAACGATGAAACATATTAACAGCAATGTGCCCAAACACATGCAGATGGAGAGAAATCTACACCAACCTGACGAGACATGAGCAGGCTTTACTAAAAGAGCTACATTAGCTACAAATAACGTAACATCTGAATTCATCTGATTTTTCTTAATCCTACAAATAAATAAAATATATATAAAAACATGAAAATATCTTGTTTCAGAAAAATAATTTAATATATGTTGTGTTCGGGTCTCCCGTGACCCGTTTCAAGTTTAATTTTTTAATAACTACGCTCTAGTTTTTTGTATCTGAACGAGGCTTCATGATATCCTCCACAACAGATATATAAACACTACAAAACTGATTTGGACAATTTTAGCCAAGTCTGAAGGTCTCTAAAAAAAAAAGTGTATAATTTGGTGTTGGGGTCTGGGGAGACCCAGCAGAATTGTTGTGGGTCACTCGGTGTCAAATTTGGCCCAATCAAGATTCATCTTTGACTTTAGACACCCCTCCCCAGCCCCCTTCATCCACTGTAACAATAATTGTTCGCAACATGCACCTGGTCTCCCCTCCCTCTGCCCCCCTCCCCCCACGGGAACTCCACCTTTCTCAAAGAATATGTACACTAACACTTGAACCTGAACTCACACATGCACGTGTGCAATATGTGGTGTAATGTGTTTTGGGGCCATAACATTAAATTACAACAGGATTGTACGGTTATGAATGCATAATAAGTTAGTTATGATGTAGTTAAAACAATATTGGATGATAGTCATTTTTTGTGTGTTTTGGACTGAAATAAATCATGGGTCAAAATGTACCCGTGAACACCATGAACGGTAACAGCTTTCGAACACAACACAAGGGTTAGAGAAAGCAAGAGACGGAGATTTTCACTTTTGTCCTCTTAGTTCTTTTATTAACAAGATTAAAATATATACAGACATGTGGCACTCGACCTGTTGGCTTTTCTTTTTTATGACTTTTATTTTCATTTGTTTTGTTGCATTATTCAAACTTTCATTTATGCATTCAACACATTTAGACTTAGTTACAAATTAAAAACCTTTAGAATCAAATATCTCCAATGAAAGAAGCTCTGGTGCTTTCTCTCTAAAGACTCACTTTACAAGAGAAACAACAACACAAAAATACATCAATATCCATATTCAACACATTTTTAAATCATGAACACACATCTCTGTTAAACACATACAAGACTACAAATACAATTGAACAGAGTAAAAGGCAATCAGAGTATAAGACTATATGTTTTAAATGATTATATGATCATTTAACACGACACAGAACAACTCATGAGAAGATGTTAAAGCACCTCCCATCATGTTTGATTGACAGCTGATCTCTGTGCAGTGAAGACATGAGCAATCAGCTCTCAGCAACAATGATGGAGACACGGTGAGTTTAAGAAGTAGAAGAGTTCCTCAAATGACTTCAGGCTATTTCAGTTTACAAAACTCAGCTGTGTCTTCATAATTATAAAGCCAAACTCCAGCATGTAGCGGCTGAGTGAATGTGGTCTGCACTCTGTGGAGGAGAGTCATGGTTTCAGAGATGATGCTGTAGAAGGACAGAACACCTGCTCTGTGATCCAGGTACACTCCTACTCTGGAGGACAGAGGACCTGAGACGTTAGTGTTGATACTGTTGTAACGAAATGTATAACTGTTTGGGTTACAATCTAAGGACCAAGATTTGTCATTGAGTCCAAATCGACATTCATTCCCTGCTCTGCTGATATTCTTGTATGCGACTGCTACATAAACTCTTCCCTCTCTCCACTCCACCTCCCAGTAACAACGTCCAGTCAGACTCTCTCTACTCAGGACCTGCTTATAATCAGTGAATCTGTCTGGGTGACTAGAAGAAGACTGTTGTTGTTTCATGTATGTTGCTTTTCTTCTCCCGTCAGATAATACCAGCCGTGTCTCTGCTGTGTTTGGATCCAGAGTGACTTCCTGTGAATATTTGAAGAACCCAGCTCTGGTGGTGGGCTCTGCTGCTGACAGTAAAACATCCACTTCAGTCGATGAGACGTTTGTCCATTCCTCTCTCAGGACGTCCTGTAGTTTGTCTCTGACTGCTGACAGGGCCGCCGTCACGTCCTCAAAGTAGCTCAGAGGACGGATGTAGATGCTGGATGAGTGTGTAGGTTCACTGAGGGCTGACAGTGAGGGGTAGCTGTGCAGAAACTGGTTGTGATCCTCTGTGTGAGACAGCAGCTTCAGCTCAGCGTCTCTCCTCTTCAGCTCAGAGATCTCCTGCTCCAGCTTCTCCTGAAGCTCTTTGACTCGACTCACTTCACTCTTCTGCTGGGATCTGACCTGCTGCTTCACATCAGAGCTTCTTTTCTCCATGAGACGGATCAGCTCAGTGAACATCTTCTCACTGTCCACCACTGCTTTATCAGCAGAGCAGTTGATGGCCTCCATCTCCTGCTGAAGCAGCTTCACCTCCTTCTCTGTGTCCTGGATTCTCTGCTGGATGTTTAGTCGACTCCCCTCCAGCTCTCTCTGCCTCTCAGTCCTCTCTGCTGCAGCTGACACTGTGTCGTGGCCTTTGTGTTCGTCCACAGGGCAGAGATAACAGATACACTGCTGATCAGTGCGGCAGAACAGCTTCATCACCTCGTGGTGACGAGAGCAGATGTTCTCCTGGAGCTTCTTGGAGGGCTCCACCAGCTTGTGTTTTTTTAATTGAGCTACGTCATAATGAGGCTGGAGGTGTTTCTCACAGTAAGATATAAGACACACGAGGCAGGACTTACAGGCTCTCAGTTTCCTCCCAGTGCAGACATCACAGGCCACATCTTCAGCTCCAGCATAGCAGAGATCAGCAGGAGCAGGTGGGGGTCCAGTCTTCTTCAGCTCCTCCACTAAAGCTGCTAACATGGTGCTTTTCAGCAGGACAGGCCTCGGTGTGAAGCTCTGCCTACACTGAGGGCAGCTGTGGATTAGCTCTCCATCCCAGTGGTGTTTAATACACTTCATGCAGTAGCTGTGTCCACAGGGAATAGTCACCGGATCCTTCAGTAGATCCAGACAGATCGGACAAGAGAATGTTTCCCGGTCCAGCTGAACTCCTTTCTGCGCCATTTCACCTCTCAGTAGCAGCGAGTGTCTGAGTTTCACTTCCTGAGAGCTGAAACGATGTGAGCTGTGATCTGAACAGCATGTGTGTGTGCAGTGAATGTGGCCTATCAGCTCTTGTTCTTTACCCACATGTTGGTTACACCCCTCCTCCTCAGTGTGGATCTGAAGGGGAGGAGCCAGGAAGTACAGAGTGGAGCTGGCTGTGTCTGAGAGCAGGAAGGAGAGGGACGGCTTATCAAACGCTGACTCATTCCAGGAGGAGGAGCAGACACTCTGACCTGTTTCCTCATTTACAAACGGAGCCTCGCTCACAACCTGCTCTACATTTGAAAACAGTCTTCAGCTGTAAAATATTTGTTTTAACTTCAGGCTTTTGTGGCACACGGCTCCACACTCATGGTGGCAGTGGTGTAAGAAGTACTCAGATATTCTACCAAAGTAAAAGTAGAAATACTACGGGGTAAAAATACTCTGTTACAAGTAGAAGTACAAAAGCATTGGTATCAAAATATACTTAAAGTACCAAAAGTAAAAGTACTCCTTATGCATTATGGCCCTTTTCAGAATCGTATATATATTGAGTTACTGGGTTACTATAATGATTATTGATGTGTTTTATCACAGTTAGTTAATGAAGAGCTGTTTTGAATAACTTGATGTCCTGCTGCTGGATATCTTATCCTATAAATATCTGTCAAAGTGTATTTAATAATTGATTTATATTTTGAATTATCTACTAATCTATATCTAACTAGTAAAAGCTGTGAAATGAATGCAATGGATTAAAAAGTACAATACTGTCTTCTAAAATGTAGTGCAGTATAAAGCAGCATACACTGAGACGTACTGGCATCAACCACTACTTACTACTTACTGTGCGTATTGTCCCATTTTATAATCATATATATTGAATTACTGGATTATTTCAGTTTTTATACATTCATGTGTTTTTTTCCATCCCTAATAAAGTGTAGGGGAAATGGAGACGGTAACACACAACAGTCAGGGTGAAAGTGAACACAAGTTTATTTATTTACACCAAAGAAAATGCCAACAAATGTTCTTTAAGTGAGGAGACAAAGAAGATTGTGCCAAATTAAATAAATGAATATAACAAAACTCAAACAAAAAGCCCTCACGATCTGTTGTAACAAGGAAACAAAACAACTACAGGGTGCAACAATCTACTAACCTAGTGTGTCTACACGGAGACGAAAACGAAAACGAACCAAATTCGATATCAAAAATGTCTTCTGTCCACACGGAATCAGCTCAAGAAACGTGTCCGTCCCATAGACCAGTGGTTCCCAAACTTTTTGTGCCCAAGGCACACCAAAGGACAAGTAAAAATCTCAAGGCACACCTATTGTGCAAAATAGCCCTTATAACACGTGTTATCACTCATATCATGTAAAATATCTGTAAATGTGCATAATTATTTACTAATGCCAAATAAAATGTGACAAAGACAACTATATTACTCATGAAATATTTATTAACGAAATATTTCAGAAATTAATTTGAAACTTTATCAAATTAGGCTTCATCAAAGCAGCAACACACTCATTTAAACCAGACAGGTCACAAAATTAAAAATTGTGGAGGATCAGGCTTTGGTGGTCGGCTCCCATCTCGGCGCACAGTTGGGAGAAGAGGCGAGATTTCAGGGGCCTTGATTTGATGTAATTCACCATCTGCACAGCCTGATTCAGCACCTCAGTCAACTCCGGGGGCATGGTTTTGGCAACTAATGCCTCTCTATGCAAAATGCAGTGGTTTGTCACGATATGTGGGTTTTGTGCTCTCACCTTAGCAATAAATCCTTTCACTCTCTCTTCATGCTTGCCGCACCATCTGTGCAAAGACTGAGGCACATATTCCAGGTCAGACTGTTCTCTTTTAAATAGTTATTAGTTACCCTGAATATTTCTTCTCCCGTAGTATGGCTTTCCATTTCTTTGCAAAAGAAAAACGTCTCTTTGATAGAGTCAGCATCAACATATCTGACGTTTGCCAGAAGTTGGGCAGCCCCACTTATGTCAGTAGATTCGTCTATTTGTAGGGAAAATCTGCCGCTCGCCTGCAGTTTCTCTGTCAAATGTTGCTCAATGTCTTCTGACATGTCGTCGATTCTTCTTTTGATTGTATTATCAGACGACGGCACTTTGGATAGCTCATTTGCGGCATCTGGACACCTACAATTTTTTTGCAAGCGGGGAGGATGAGTGTCTCCGCTATTGTGTGAGGTTTCTTCTGCTTTGCAATGAGCTCCGCTAGCATGTAACTAGCCTCCATTGCCTTTTCAGACACTTTCACACAATCCAACAAACGGTCTTGCTGCCTCTGGTTCAGATCCCGCGCTCTTTTGAAGTAGGCCAAGTTTCTCTGAACATGGAAGGGATGTTTGGTTTCCAAGTGCCTCTTCAGCTTGCTTGGAACCATGTTCGCATTAGCTAACTTCTCCCGACAGACGACGCACTCGGGCTGAAGATTGTTGACATCCCCGGTCCAACTGAAGCCATAAGACAGGTAACTTTCATGATACTGTCTGCTGACAGTTTTTTTCCTCTTTTCTTTCGGTGGTGGGTTGTCGGCAGTCTCTGCACTGGTGGTTGGTGGTTTGCTCCGCACAAGAAAGCGCTCCATTTTCCCTCTTGCGTGTTTCTCTGTTTTAATGTTGTCCTTCAGCCTTCGATGTGTCACGGTCTTATAATTCCCACCTGCAACTGCGTTAACAGCGAAATATGGGGTTCTGTGAGGATTTTTTTTTAAAGAATTGTTTTTAGGTATAGAGTTTGCCTCTGTATTATGAAATGAGTGCATACAAAGTACTGATATAGTAAATAAAAAAATAATTATTTTTGTGTAGTTGTATATTGCAATAATAACGTATGGTTGTCACAAAATCCCACGGCACACCCGGACTTGCCTCACGGCACACCAGTGTGCCGCGGCACACCGTTTGGGAACCACTGCCATAGACTGTATATATGAACCATTAGCCAATCAGCAACCAAGGTAACCCCCCCCACACCTTATCACCTGAGGCTGCAGCAACACAGAGACGAAAACAAACCGAATTCGATATCAAAAAAGTCTTCCATCCACACGAGACTGCTCGACCCGCTGGAGACGCTGTAGTACATATGCCGGGCCTGTAAGTGGCGCTGTACTTCCGCCACAAAATACACCAAAAGCAGCGAAGAAGACCCCCCCCCCCCCCCCCCCCCGAGCATGGTTGCCCTTCTGTTTATTATCCGGGTGGATTTAGCAACATGTAGTTCATGTAGTTCTCCATCTCACATTGTCGCTTGGGGCCCCAAGTTGGCCAGGGACGGCCCTGCAAATATGTGATATAGCTGAACAAACAAAGTGTGCAATCCAATGAATGTTAATTTAACTGGGTTTTGATAGATAACATATCTCTTTTTATTCTCTCAATAATTTCCATTCTTTTGTGCACTCAAATCAATATTAATCAAACTATTGTTCGTTTATACATTTTAAGAATGGCATTTATCGTTTTTGAGAATTAGTTCTTATTTTATTTTATTTACTTGGGTCTACAACAGATGATACAAATGTTTATGTCAGTAAATGTGTCTGCGATTATCGCTCCTCCTTTTTTAGGATTTATTTGATAAATAATAATAAAATTAAAAAAAATTAAAAACCAAACGAAACGTAACATCCTGTACGGTAGCCGGGTTGTCCAAAAAGTCACCCGACATGAACACGGAGGGAAATTCTCAGTAGCTTCATTGTATTTTCTTAATTTTTTAATAATAACCACAACATTTCATCACCTTGTGGATGACTTGGTGCCTGATTGATTTGATAAATAATAATACAATTAAACAAAACAAAAAAACGAACGAAACGTAACTTCCGGTACGGTAGCCGGGTTGTCCAAAAAGTCACCCGACATGAACACGGAGCGAATTTCACAGTAGCTTCATTCTCTATTCTTTATCTGTTTTGAATTGAACCACAACATTGCATCACCTTGTGGATGACTTGGGGACTCGTAGCGGAATAGAGGACCATCAGACAGGCGGTTTGTTGGTGATAAGATGGGTGGAAAGAAGAAGAAATCGGCAGCGGGTGTAGCTGCTCCTTTAGCCCCGGCAGCAGCAGCCTCAGCCGGCAGGAGTGAAGCCACTGCGGCGGAGAAACAAGGAGCCAGCAACAAACCTGCGAAACCTATCAAAGAGAACAAATCAAAAGGTGATATTACATGTGTGTTGTCATTGTCATTGATTTGAGCAGTATTACAAGCTGAAAATGTGTTGATATTGTCCTGTTTAAGGTTGTAGCTTGAGTTTAAAGATGTCCATACTGTTGTGGTAAACCCTGTCTGTATGCTGTTACTCTATAAAGATTCAATATTCAAGATTCAAGGCTTTTATTGCCATGTGTACATAGCTACAGTATTCATATATCAATGAAAATCTTAGGTCACAGGCTCCTCCAACAGTGCACCACAATAAACAAGTAGATACAAACAAAATAGAATAGAAATAGTGCAATGCTGATGTTATTAAAGCCTAATGATTGCATTTAGCCAGAGGTGGAAGAAGTACTCAGATTAGTTTTGTCTTGCATCTGAGAAGTATCAATAGCTACACATGTTGTGATGATATGATCAATACTCAATACAATACAATACAATACAATATACAGTAGCTTTGTTTGTTAATAAGCACTTTACAACCTCAAGACCTAAGTGCTGTACAGAGAAATAAATACATAAAATACAAAAGTCCCACAGGTCAGCTCAAAAACCATCAAATATAAATTTAAAAGGCAAATACAGGCTGTTATGGAGCTTATATGAGTCTATACTGTTGTGTCCCTTCTGACGTTATAATGCTTGTTTATAGGAGGCTGTGGCTCAGTGGGATAGTTTGAATCAGGGGGTAGCAATTTCGAGTCCCACTGCAGTCAGCATGTCGTTGTGTCCCTGAGACACTTCACCCCAAATTGCTCCTGTGGGGATTGCCCACAGTACTGAATGTATCTAAGTCGCTTTGGATAAAAGCGTCTAACAAGTGACATGTAATAGTCTAATCACTATACTTAGCCAAATAACAGTACATGTGTATCTCCAAAGTGTCTGTCAAACCCTGAGGAGCTTTACAAAAAACAACACCATACAATACAAGTGCAAAGATAGCACTTTTCTTTCAAACATCGTCCCTAAAAAATGCAAGTGGCCAGATCTGGAGATAAAACGACATGTAGAGAACAAATCAAAAGGTGATATAACCTCGGTTTTGTCGTGCCTTTGAGAGGTATCAATTGCTCCAAATGTGGTGATGATATGATCATTTTTCAGGCTGTTATGGAGCTTAAAGGTCATTGTCCATACTGTTGATAAAGCTGTTGTTATTATAGCCTAATAATACATGTTTAAACCTAATATTCCCTTTAACAAAGCACAACACCAGTCAATACAGGGCAAATGTTCCAGGTCATCATTAACATGCATGGTTTTTTATCTGACACACAATGTCTGCTTTTTATTCCCTGCAGCTCCAAAGACCTACAGCCTCGCTAACACGGCCCAGGTGGACACAGGTGGAGTCGCGGACAAATCCATTCTTAAAGTAAGTTGTATTTTTAGTTTGTAAACCTCACTGTTTATTTTGTCTGTGTCTCTGTATGTCAAGCTCATGTTGCCGCTGTAACCTGTTGTTGACAAGCCTATAACCTGCTAAAATGTAATCATGTGACAGTGGATACTTTCTTTTCTCATGTATATTATGATGTACTTAACTAAATAATGACAGCTTTGCTTTCAAACGCTTCCACATGACAAATGAAATCACTTTGCTGTGTATGATTCAGAACAGCACGGTTCATTTTTAACATTAGTTTTCTGCAGTCCAAATTATAGTTAAGCTTTTAAACATTATTGTTCTGTAGCGCAAATAAGCTACCAAGCCACAGCTAGGCTCTGGTTTTAATGCATTTGAACATATTTTGATTTATTTCATTTACTTATGAGGCTAATGACTATGATCACATGTTATATAAGTAGAATTTGTGATTACAGTTTGATTTGGAAATGTCACATTTTTAAAGTAAAGTTCTCGATGTTCCCATTATTTCCACATTAATTATGAAACATTTCCCAAATTGGGATCAATAAAGTACTTCTATCTCTCTCTCTCTCTCTCTCTCTCTCTCTCTCTCTCTCTCTCTCTATCTATCTATCTATCTATCTATCTAATCTTATCTTATCTAATCTATCTCTCTATCTCTCATCTCTCTCTCTATCTCTACTCCTATCTTCTCTATCTATCTATCTATCTACTATCTATCTATCTATCTAGCTATCTATCTCTCTAAATCTCTCTCTCTATCTATCTATCTATCTATCTATTCTATCTTCTATCTATCTAATATATCTATCTCTACGCTTCTCTTCTCAATCTCTCTCTCTCTCTATCCCACCATCCATCCATCCCATCCCGCCCCCCTCCACCTTCCCCCCCCCCCCCCCCCTCTCACTCTCTCTCTCTCTCTCTCTCTCTCTCTCTCTCTCTCTCTCTCTCTCTCTCTCTCACACAAACAATAACAAAATAATGTCACACAGCATACACACTTAAGTACAACACATGATCATTAAAATAAAATAGGACGGGTTCCAAAAATGCACCCAGCCTTTTAACAGAATGCTTAATATTCATCTGAACAAAAATATATAGCATCTTCCATATTTTGTAGTGTATGAAAGACTCTGAATAAGCATTGTTAGCGGACTACTTGACTACTTTGAGTAAATTAATTACACAGCATTTCTATAGGAAGGTTTCTGTCCTAAGTTTTTTTAATCACTATATGCAAATTTTCACTCCAGTCCAATATTAATTCAGCTGCAGATCTAATCCATGTTGTCCAGTATTCATAATGTTGTAATAATGAAGCGTATTTTCCCCTTCTAACACAGGTAGTTATCCAACCAGACCTGGAGAAGAAGATCATCAAACTGATCAATGACTTCAGGGAGGAGAACGGAGACAAAGGGCCGGTGTCGGGACGACTGACCAACAAGAAGTTACTGGTAAATAAAAACATCCCTCTGACTCTGACACGGTTATATAGACATTTATTTATTAGGATAAACCCCTTGAGATGCACCATATCGTTTTCAAGGGGGTCCCGACAAAAGCAACTTCTTACAGACATACATGAACAAAATAACAGAAAGCAAAGCATGACAAACCACGTGCAGTCTGTTAAGTCAAATTCATGAAGTAATATATACAATCATTACAATTTACCGGCCCGTTGTGACGAGAAGAGAGCTGAGCCAGAAGGCAAAGCTCTCTGTCTACCGGGCCATTTTCGTTCCTACCCTCACCTATGGTCATGAAGGATGAGTCATGACCGAAAGAACGAGATCGCGGATACAAGCGGCCGAGATGGGTTTTCTCCGCAGGGTGTCTGGCGTCTCCCTTAGGGATAAGGTGAGAAGTTCAGTCATCAGGGAGGGACTCGGAATTGAACCGCTTCTCCTTCGCGGCGCAATTAGCCAGTTGAGGTGGTTCGGGCACCTAGTAAGGATGCCACCTGGGCAGCGTTTCCGCCAGGGGGGCGTCTTGCCTAATAATTCGAGACAAGATGGAGAGTTTTTATCGCTTGAAATAACGAAAAGGAAAAAGGACATCCCTCTGTTGGAGGGGCAAAGGAGTCTGGTGGGATTCTTTTCGGAGTATTGAAGATCGTTTCCCCGACATCGGCGGTGCCTGCTACCGGACAACACGGAACGTGCGCGATTTGGACGCGATGAGCGGTGCTAGTGGAGCACGCGCGTGAGCTGCGAGCACCAGAGCCTCGCAGCGGCGAAACTGAGGCTCCGTGGTAAACTGTGGTAACATGAAGAGCCGTTTGGGAGCCGAAACAGCCGGCGCTTTAAAAAGACAGTATCTATAAGGGAAGGCTCAAGTCAAAATCCCACCTGGGCGCCCTAGGGAGGTGTTCCAGGCACGTCCAGCTGGGAGGAGACCGAGGGGTACACCTAGGACCAGGTGGAGGGATTATATCTCTTCGCTGGCCTGGGAGCGCCTTGGGATCCCCCAGTCAGAGCTGGTTGATGAGGGGAAAGGAACGTTTGGGGCTCTCTGCTGGAACTGCTACCTCCGCCACCCGACCACGGATAAGCGGGAGAAGATGGATGGATGGACAATTTGATAGTGTCTAATATATCAGTTTCATCAAGAGCAGAGCAGCTGGAAGTGAGATGATAATGCTGAAACATACCCAATGATGACAGGGATCTAATAGCAGCAAGTCAAGTGTTCCACTCTGTTGGGGCTTTGAACATGAACGCTCTTCTGACAATGCAGGGGGGACAGAGAAATAAATCTGGACAGAGTGTCTAACTTGATAATTTGACGAGTAAGGTACAAAATGCTGCTTTAAATAAGGGGGATAGTTAAAGTAAATGCATTTATGTGGGAGGCGTGTGGCGCAGTGGGTTAGTGCACTGGTGTTCGGATCAGGGGAGCACAGGTTCAAACCCCACTGCAGTCAGCATGTCGTTGTGTCCCTGAGACACTTCACCCCAAAGTGCTCCTGTGGGGATTGCCCACAGTATTGAGTATGTAAGCTTTGGATAAAAGCGTCTAACAAGTGACATGTAATTTAAATATAAGTGGAAGCCAATGCGTGTCTTCTTACATTTAATGAAGGCCATTCAAGTCTGTTATACATTGTGCAGTGATGTGTACGAAAAGGGCAACCAAGAACAAATCTGCATAGTCTGTTGTAGGCTGTGTTAAGTGGAGCAAGATCTGATGTATGTGCATTTTGGTAGAAACATCACAATAGTCCATAATCAGAAGTATAAGTTGAGACGCAATTCTCTTACGGACACTGAGCGTAAAACAATTGCGTAGGACAGTCGATTCCGTAATTGACTTTTTGTAATACATGATTTATATGTAATTGAAATGAAAGTGATTTAAATGTTGTGTTCATGTTGTTTTGTTTGTGTTTACAGGATCTGTACACGGCTCTGCAGAAGTTCAGCTTTAAGAGGGAACACATCGAGGAGTCGATGAAGAGCAGCGTTCTGTACGGAGGAGATCTGCACTCTGCACTCGACTGGCTCTGCCTTAACCTCAAAGACGGTAACAGAGAAATAGATGGATAGATAGATATCATGAAGGCTTCTCATTTCTCTAACTCCCTTCCTCGACTCCTATCCTCGACTCCCCTCCTCGACTCCTATCCTCGTGTCTTAGTCCCGCCCACAGGAGATGCGAGCGGAGGAGCCGAGGAGGGGAACCGAGGAGAGAGGAGAGGAAGCAGCAGGCGGTTAGAGAAATGAGAACTCCTCTCCTCTGAGCGGTCATTTTAAAGAGACGTCCATTAATGATGACAGGAGGCACAGCAGCCCTCTGTCTGATGGACAGATGTGTTCATGACGACTTATATATTTACTTTGAATTCATTCACAGTGCGGTATAATGAGACAATAACAGGCTACAGATGCGGACATACACACACACACACACACACACACACACACACACACACACACACACACACACACACACACACACACACACACACACACACACACACACACACACACACACACACACACACACACACACAATTCAGAATCAAACAAGTATGAGAGCACTCTCATAACGTAACACTATCAGAGACTGGATATATCCCCCCCCTCTCTCTGGTCGTCGCTGAAATGGGGAATTTAAATTAAGCGGCAAAAGTTTTATTTACAATTATTGAAGCATAGAACACCAAACCAACTGAGACCTGTCTGTCTGCCGCATCCACACACACACACACACACACACACACACACACACACACACACACACACACACACACACACACACACACACACACACACACCATTTTGAGATTTTGAGAAAAGGTCAGAATTTTGAGAAAATGACATAATTTTGACATTTTGAGAAAAAATACAGAATTTTGAGATTTTGAGGAAAAATACAGAATTTTGAGATTTTTAGGAAAAATACAGAATTTTGAGATTTTTAGGAAAAATACAGAATTTTGAGATTTTTAGGAAAAGTCAGAATTTTGAGAAAAAGTCAGAATTTTGAGATTTTCCGGAGAGAAAAAAACATTTTGAGAAAAAAAGTCAGTATTTTGTACATGAAACGATTTATGATTACCTAGAAGAACCGGTATTCCTCCATCTTGTGACTGTGTAACTCCCTCTCTTGGATATCAGCATGTGAAGGACACTGTTCAGGAACTAGTTGATGCTCTGGATGTGATGACTACTTCCATTCTGGAGAGGATCAGAAATACATGGATCCTGAGATTGAAGATCAAGCCGGGGACCAGGGATATTTTTCTAACAATATCTCTGAATCTACCGGGTGTTTTCCAGATGAGCTTCCGGAAGGTTTCACCCAGCAGATGCAGGAGGAGAGTCAGAAGAGCAGCCGACCCAAGTTCCAGCCCCCTGCTCCGGAGATACCTGCCCCCCCGAGCCCCAAAGCCCCCAGCATCGCACCCAGAGAGACCCCCAAGGTGTGTGTGTGTGTGTGACAAAATTAGAAAAGTGCCGGTCAAAGGTCTTCTATGTTATTTATTGAGCTTTGAAACAAATTGATATGATTCGATATTACACAAACTAATTATAGTAGATTAATTAACTATTCAAACGTGTACAGTAATTTACAATAACACGGGAATAATAAACGGAGCGCTCTCCCCCTCTCCTGACAACACGCCAGTATCATGCAGCTCGCGGATCCAGTAATGAGTGACCCGACAGTAAAACTAAACATATCTATAACTAGTTTAGGTAGTTTGAGAGGTAATTAAAATAGCTACGTGTGATATTCTAACCTGAAGTGTGTGTGTGTGTGTGTGTGTGTGTGTGTGTGTGTGTGTGTGTGTGTGTGTGTGTGTGTGTGTGTGGGTGTGTGGGTGTGTGGGTGTGTGGGTGGGTGGGATGTAAGCTAAGCTATGTCGTGTCTTGTAACTATGTTGTTTAAAAGAATGAAAAAATAACAAACATATTGTTCTTAACGTTGTGTCTTTCAGGCCTCAGAGAAAGATGAAGCCGCCTGCATGAAGGACTGGATCTTAAGATATGCAGAGCAGAGCAGTGAGGAAGAGGAGGAAGAGGAAGATGAAGCAGGGAAGAAGCCACGCAACCCTGAACTGGAGGAGAAGTTTGACCCAGTAAGTACAAAAATACATAGGTAATAAATAGGTGGTGGTGAGGAGTTCGACGCTCGTGAACTGTCAACAGGAGGGCGGGGGGAGCCTCGCTGCGGGGAAGCAGTGTGTGGACCCGTCAGCGCAACTTACATGATGCCGAATTTAACAAACACATTTAAATAATTGGTTTGAACGGCATAATAATAAGGACGATCGTCCGTTCTGTGATTCTCCAGAACACACAGATGGCCGGTCCGCCCCTTTGTAGCATATTATTTCAATGAGAGATGAGCAGATCGCCACTGGGCTTTCAACTAAAGGCACAGCCACGCAGCTCCTTATGGGTACTGCAATTTGTGAAGTGCTTTCCTCCGTGGTGAAACGATCAGCCCTGCACCATGGAGGAAAGCGGCAGAAAGTCACCTGGAGTTAAAGAGAGCGGGGCTGCGCTGCGTGCATGGCTTCCTTCTGCAGGTAACGGGGAGACGCGCTCTGGCGGCGGTCTCGTTCAGGATCCGAAAATCAAATTTAAATATTTTGCACACTTATTCCACTTATTCCTAGTGTGCCACTGGTTACGGTGCCAGGGGTTGCCGACCCCTGCTCTATGCTAAGCTAAGCTAACTGTCCACTGGATGCATCTTCTTGCAGCTTTGTATGAAGTCGGGATAGTGTAATATATTTTGAACAGCTTACTCACCATTCTTGATAGTTGATCATTTTTGACTTTTTTCTCACAATTGAACTTTTCTTGGAATTTTGAAATGTTATTTAGACTTCGATTTTTTTCACAAAATTTGACTTTTTCCTCAAAATTTCACTTTTTTTTAAGAAATTGATTTTTTTTCTCAAAATTTCACTTATTTCTCAAATTTCGTCTTTTTCTCTCAAAATTTTGATTTATTTCTCAACATTTGACTTTTTCTTCAAAATGTTTTTAACTTGATTATTTATTTATTTATTTATTGTGATACTATGAACTATTTATCGTGTAAACTGGAATGATCCACATCCAGGCTCCCGGGTGTATCTGTGTGTTTTCTTCCTGTATGTTCCTACCTGTGTACATGACATAAACTGCTCATAATCAATTGTCCCTTGCAGGATTAATAAAGTTGTCGATTGATTGATTGATTGATTGATTGATTGATTGATTGATGCATGTTGTTTCTTTCTGTGCAGAATGACCGGTATTTGCTCCTCACGGCTCAACTGTACGACGCCAGAGACATGGCTGCTGTTGCTAAAACAAAAGGAGACAAGACAGGTCAAAGGTCGGCTCAGGACCGGATCCGCATCATCCTGCAAGGTCAGACAGCTCCTCTAACTGAGTCCTGCACTGCAAAAACTCAAAGTCTTGCCAAGCATATTGGTCTGATGCAGTCAGAATATGTATCTACACTTGATATGAGACCAGAGATGGCAAAAGTACACACATCCTTTACTCAAGTAGAAGTACAGATACTCGTGTTTAAAAATACTCTGGCTTTATACCCCAAATCAGCACTTTTGAAACAGGAAGTGAAATAGAGGGATATGAGGCATGGCTAGAATGGGTGATCTGTTTGGTATTTTGAGCAAAACACTTCATAGACATGTTTTTAATATATTTTGTATATATCTGAGACCTATGCTATTGCCTAAAAATAGCATGATAGGTGACCTTTAAGACATTTCTATGACTCGTGTTAAACTCATATATTTCCTGTGTTGTAGAGATGAAGCAGCTGGAGCCCCACCCCATGTTCAATCCGGCTCTAAAGGTGGTGGACGCGCCGCAGAAGGAAAAGAAAACACTTCCTGTCACCGAGGATCTCGCCTTCAGCGTATTCGAACAAACGGAGAAAGCCCCTCCTAAAGAGAAAGGTTTGCAACTCAAACATTAACTTTCTTCATTCATTAAGTGACTTTAACGATGAACTTTGTAATTGTTCTACAAGATATTGTACATATAAAACACAACATACTGTTTGAATTGGATTTTAATATACTACATTATCAAAATAAGGATAGGCAAGGCAAGGTACGTTTATTTATATAGCACCTTTCAACATAAGGTAATTCGTGCTTTACAAAAATGGAAATCATAAGGAAATAGTGCAGCAGAAACACATTTACAATGGCATTTAAAAACAGTCATTAAAAGCTAATATATATACGAATGTAGGGCTCTTTGTGGAGCCATTTTTAAAAACTACAATTTTAAAGCCTGATGTAATGAAATGCAGGATATTTTCTTTGTGTTTTTACACGTGCTTTATGACCTTTGCATTAATTGTTAAAGGTCCCATGTCATGCTTTTCTGGTTATTACCTGTCCCCTTGTGTGTTATGTAGCTTCTGCATGTAAACGGTCTGCAGAGTCTCAAACCCTCAAAGTACACCCTGTAGCGAGTAAAACTCTAACACAGAAAAGACCTGTCTATGCTGCCCCAGAACGCCTCGTTGGACATTTCTCTTTTTCCATTGTTTACTTCTTGGGTATAGTGACGTAAGGTAACGGCTCCGCAGATTGGTTCAAATTGACCAATCCGCGGAGCCGTTACGTTTGGACCAATCCGCGGACTTCCTCACACACACACACTCGGCGGGACGTTGCGAGGCTCGCTGCTGTGAGGAGCGGGACACTGTGAGCTGGCTCACTGGTGTGGGGTCGGCAAGACAGCGAGACACCGCGGAACTCAGCCTGGGCACACACACAAACTCCCAGCCAGGCTGCGGGTGTGTGTGTGTTTCGGGCTGGGTTTCGCTGACGGCCACTGGGTTCACAGGGAGGGGGGGGGGGGGCAGGAGCTCCAACAAGCCGTTTAGGACAGAGAGTGAATACACATACTATACAGAGATGCTGTATGAGAAACCAATGTGAGTTTGGAAAATCCGGTGCCTTGCTCAAGGGCAGGAGGTGAACTGGGACCTCTCCAAGTAGCAGTCCACTGTCCATATTTTAGTTCTGGTCGGGGACTTGAACCGGCGATCCTACAGCTCCCAGTCCAAGCCCCTACCGACTGAGCCACTGCAGGTTGATGGCATTAAAAGATAACATGCAAAAGTATAAATGCACAGAATTTGTGATATTGGATAATTCAGTGTACCTGGTTTATTCTTGTTGTTACTAGGGGGGAAAGTCTTCACACTTTTAGGCTGTGTTCTAAGTTTGAGTGCCAAAAATAAACGAGGCTTTGGGATACATTACTTTTTTAAAACCAACATTTAATCTCACACTTTTTGCTGATCATTTCGTCACACTTTCCTTTCTGTTTACCAGCTCCAGTTGTGAAGAAGAACGAGCCGAAGGACATCCGTGACTTTGACTACACGGCTCGCAGCTGGACGGGGAAATCCCCCAAACAGTTCCTCATCGACTGGGTCCGGAAGAACCTCCCCAAGAGCCCGGCACCCGCCTTCCACAAGGTGCCTGCTGGGAAATACTGGAGGTCCAAGTGAGTGTGTGTGTGTGTG
This sequence comes from Trematomus bernacchii, assembly GCF_902827165.1. Classification (NCBI taxonomy): domain Eukaryota; kingdom Metazoa; phylum Chordata; class Actinopteri; order Perciformes; family Nototheniidae; genus Trematomus; species Trematomus bernacchii. The sequence goes on from NW_022987567.1 coordinate 8,019,359, forward strand.
TGTGTGTGTTGGTGTGTTTTATTCCTATACACATGGACATTTTGGTGCGTAAAAATCCACTTCAATTATCAGCGCTCACGACATAAAGGGATGGAAATTGACATATACATGTACTCAAGTTAGGACTTAGATATACAACGTGTGTGTGTGTGTGTGTGTGTGTGTGTGTGTGTGTGTGTGTGTGTGTGTGTGTGTGTGTGTGTGTGTGTGTGTGTGTGTGTGTGTGTGTGTGTGTGTGTGTGTGTGTGTGTGTGTGTGTGTGTGTGTGTGTGTGTGTGTGTGTGTGTGTGTGTGTGTGTGTGTGTGTGTGTGTGTGTGTGTGTGTGTGTGTGAGATCAGCTCTCACGACATGGAAATGGACTTATATATTTACTCAAGTTAGGACTTAGATATACAACGTTTAAGGTATTTGTTCTTTCCTTGCGTTTTTAATAATTTGTTTACAGTTTTTGTTTTCTACTCCGCTACATTTCAATGGGAATTTTTGCTTTTTTACCCTAACCCCCACACAAATCTTATAAAGGGGTATACAATATAAGGTTTTGTTACAGATTAATTGTCCAATTTGTAGATACAAGAACAGCTGAAACAATGAGTTGATTGACAGGAAATTAATTGTCATATTAATAACGCCATTTCTCAATATTTTCTACATTTCTAAAATAAAATGGATCGATTAAATATGATATTTGATCCTTTAATTGATGAATTCCTTATAAAAGTAAAGAACATTTTCTGTACCCTTGTAAAATAATCATTATTTAGTGCTATATATATATTGAAGTATAACATATCCTGCAGTCGTGATATGTTGTGTTATTGAAGTCAAAGTCAACCCTATTTGACCCTATCAGTTCAGTTTGTGTACAGACAGAGAGACGAAATACCGTTTCCCACAATCCAGAATACAAAAATACAAATATGTATATCCTATATATATATACACAATCAACAGACACATTTATACATATGCAAACATTCATACATAAATAAAAGCACAACAATCAATATAAACAAAATAACAGTCACTTCAATATCTTTGAGAATGTGCATTAGTGCAAGACTGTCCATAGCAGCGTGAAGAGTGTCTGGTGCTGGATGTGAGTGTGTGAGGGGTGTTAAAGTCCAGTGGGGGCATAATAATGAAAATCATTTTAAAGCTTAATGTTTAAAACCTATGTCCAACTAGATTTAGAAATATGTTGTATTGATTTCTCTCTCTCAGGGTGCGTGTTCAGAGGACGGAGGACATTCTTGAAGTTTGTCCCACGATCCTGACGGAGGACAGCATGCAGGCTCAACATCTGGCCGCCACTCTGGCTCTCTACACCATGGTGAAGGGACAGGTAATACACAGGTGTACAGTACGACTCACTGAACACTCATTTTATACCATCAGATGCTTCTTAAAGTGGACCTATCATGGTATATTTAAATTATATATTGTAGGGCCATACCTATATAAGGTATATTTATACTTTTCTGGTTTCAAAATACCAAACAGATCATGCATTTTAGCCATGCCTCATTTCGCTCAATTTGCACTTTTTTTAGCTCTGCTCTGCAAGGTCTGATTCTGTGAGAACAGCACCACCTACAGGCCTGGCATATGTACTACAGCGTCTCCAGCGCTTTCGAGCGGCAATGGCCGTGGCTGTCTCCTCCTGATTGGTGGAGTTGGCCCAATAGCCGTAGCGCCACCGTCCTGACGTCAGGACAGTGTTCAAATCTGGATCAGTTTTTATCAGATCCGTTGCAGCCCCTTTTTTAGAGATTTGGGTATGGAGGAAAATAGAGAGGGTTGTGTTTTCTGACACTTGGTGAGTTCTCTGGAACACCAGGGACACATATTCATGTTAAAAGACGTACAAAAGTGCATTTTGCATGATAGGTCCCCTTTAAATTAAGACTGTAGTAAAAAGTACATTTTCTTATCTGATGAAGTTTAGTCGTCTCATTAAGACACTTTTTGAACTCACCAGTGGGGTATTTAATGACGTATTTTATGTTAACCACAGACCTTATTTCAGGATAACCAAAAACACATTCAGGAAACCATTGAATTCCCAGCTTTAAGGACTCATTCCTTTGCTGTTTTTTTTTTAACATCAGTTAAAAGTATACTTCGGGACAATGGTGGATTTAGCATACAATACATCAAAGAAACATACATAGCACAACCCTCTAGTTAAGCTAGACCAGTGTTTCTCAAACGTTTTCATCACAAGGACACTTAACCAATAAAAAAACACTCGCGGACCACCTAACTCCACAAATATCCAAAATCACATCGTTTTTCTAGAACAGATTACAAATCGCCTGAAGATGGTACAAACAAGTGGCAACATGTGTGATGAAGGTGTTGCGCTGGGCTATATCATGCAATTGAAAGTGAAACTTAAGCTCGCTCCATTGCGGAGATATTCCCGCGAGAGTGCGGAAAACTTAAATTGATTTATTTATTTCAAATGTGAAATGCTACCAATATACTCACGGACCACTAGGGGGCGCTCACGGACCACCAGTGGTACGCGGACCACACTTTGAGAAGCACTGAGCTAGATGGTTGTGCTCAGATATTGTACTTGAGTAAAAGTAGAAGTACTCAGATCTGGTACTTGAGTAAAAGTAGAAGTACTCAGATCTTGTACTTGAGTAAAAGTAGAAAGTACTCAGATCTTGTACTTGAGTAAAAGTAGAAGTACTCAGATCTTATACTTGAGTAAAAGTAGAAGTACTCAGATCTTGTACTTGAGTAAAAGTAGAAGTACTCAGATCTTCTACTTGAGTAAAAGTAGAAGTACTCAGATCAGGTACTTGAGTAAAAGTAGAAGTACTCAGATCTTGTACTTGAGTAAAAGTAGAAGTACTCAGATCTTGTACTTGAGTAAAAGTAGAAGTACTCAGATCTTGTACTTGAGTAAAAGTAGAAGTACTCAGATCAGGTACTTGAGTAAAAGTAGAAGTACTCAGATCTTATACTTGAGTAAAAGTAGAAGTACTCAGATCTTGTACTTGAGTAAAAGTAGAAGTACTCAGATCTTCTACTTGAGTAAAAGTAGAAGTACTCAGATCTTATACTTGAGTAAAAGTAGAAGTACTCAGATCTTGTACTTGAGTAAAAGTAGAAGTACTCAGATCTTGTACTTGAGTAAAAGTAGAAGTACCAGAGTGTAGGAATACTCTGTTACAGTAAAAGTCCTGCATTCAAAATGTTCCTCAAGTGAAAGTAGAAAAGTATTCTCATCAAAATATAGTGAAAGTAGCGACAGTAAAAGTAGTCATTGTGCAGATTGGTCCATTTCAGAATAATATATATGATATGTTTTATAATGATTGATCATGAAAGTGTTCTCAAAGCTGGTAAAGGTGCAGCTAGTCTGAATGACTTTGTATACTGCAGGGTAGCTTGAGGATTTACTCCAGGTGGAATATCCGTTGCTGCTTTCTAACCCACGTGTCCCTCTTGAATCCAGTCTGTGCACCAGCTCCTCCCCCCCACCTACAGAGACGTGTGGTTGGAGTGGAGAGACAGCGAGCAGCAGAAACAGGAAGAGAGTCGAACCGCCGCCAACAAACCCAGAGACCAGTTCATCTCCCGCCTGCTGACCCGCCTCAAGCAGCAGCAGAACCAGGACCAGGGGCCCGAGGCTGGGTCTGAGGGCCCGTCGGGGGGGGGAGGAGCAGGGGAGGAAGAGCCGGAGGAGTCCTGGGAGAACCTGGCAGGACTGGATATGGAGGACGGAGGAGGAGGAGGAGGAGGAGGAAGAGGAGAGGTGGAGGATAAGAGCGAGAAGAGAGGGAGGAAGGAAGGAGCTCTGGAGGCGGCGAGGGAGCTTTTGATGAAGCTGAGGAAGTCTCCACTGGCACAGAAACTGAAGGTAAACATACGTGTGTTGTCTTCTCCTGAATTCTGTACGTCTCTTGTTTGTTTTTGATGGCACCTTAAAAGAAGGAGTAGCTCTACTCATCTCTTTGTACCTGTATACTGACCATAAATGATTCTATTCTATTTAATTTAACTTATTAAAGAGCTTTTTAAGAGGCCTTATTCTGCTTTTTGGGGTTTCCCTTTCCTATAGTGTGTTATATAGGTTTGTGTGCATGTAAATGGTCTGCAGAGGCTAAAATCCCCCTATTGGCTAGCGCTCCAACACATTGTAGGTGATAGGATAAGGAGGTGGGATATCTCTAAGTGGTTGACCAATCACAACAGAGCCGGCCAGCTAACCAATCAGAGCGGACTGGGCTCTGGTTTCAAACAGAGGGTGAAAAGAGGTGCTGCTCAGAGATGGCAAAAGTACACACATCCTTTCCTCAAGTAGAAGTACAGATACTCGTGTTTAAAAATACTCTGGTGAAAGTACCTGACCTCCCTTTATATTAATAGAACAATAATGTCATTGTTAGCTAATGAATGTTTCCATGCTGAACAACGGCAACATGACAACGTTTTCATTGGTCCCTCTTCTTTAGAGAAGACCAGGAAATGATGGATACACGGATCGTGTTCAAATCAATAGGCACGCAATGACTCTAAATAATAATGATCACGCCACCAAACACACATTCAAACTAAAGGAACCAGCCTGTTTGGAAAATGTGAGAAGTAGAAAGTACAGGTATTTGAGTTCAACATGTAAGAAGTAGAAAGTACAGGTATTTGGGTTCAACATGTAAGAAGTAGAAAGTACAGGTATTTGGGTTCAACATGTAAGAAGTAGAAAGTACAGGTATTTGTGTTCAACATGTAAGAAGTAGAAAGTACAGGTATTTGTGTTCAACATGTAAGAAGTAGAAAGTACAGGTATTTGGGTTCAACATGTAAGAAGTAGAAAGTACAGGTATTTGTGTTCAACATGTAAGAAGTAGAAAGTACAGGTATTTGTGTTCAACATGTAAGAAGTAGAAAGTACAGGTATTTGAGTTCAAAATGTAAGAAGTAGAAAGTACAGGTATTTGAGTTCAAAATGTAAGAAGTAGAAAGTACAGGTATTTGGGTTCAACATGTAAGAAGTAGAAAGTACAGGTATTTGAGTTCAAAATGTAAGAAGTAGAAAGTACAGGTATTTGAGTTCAAAATGTAAGAAGTAGAAAGTACAGGTATTTGTGTTCAACATGTAAGAAGTAGAAAGTACAGGTATTTGAGTTCAAAATGTAAGAAGTAGAAAGTACAGGTATTTGAGTTCAAAATGTAAGAAGTAGAAAGTATACAGGTATTTGGGTTCAACATGTAAGAAGTAGAAAGTACAGGTATTTGGGTTCAACATGTAAGAAGTAGAAAGTACAGGTATTTGTGTTCAAAGTGTAACAAGTAGAAAGTACAGGTATTTGTGTTCAACATGTAAGAAGTCAAAGTAAAAAGTCGTCAGAAAAATAAGTAGTGGAGTGAAGTACTGATACCAGAAGAATGTACTTAAGTACAGAAACAAAGTATTTGTACTCCACTACTTCCCACCTCTGATGAACCCAGAGAAAATGATCTGAAATGTAAAACATGCCTGAACTAAACACATGTAATTTATTTAATGTGTTTTCAGTTGGAGAGAGAGCAGCTTCCTGTGTTCCAGCACCGGCACCGCGTCCTGGAGGCTCTGCAGCGCCACCCGGTGGTGGTGGTGGCCGGAGAGACAGGAAGTGGGAAGAGCACTCAGATCCCTCAGTTCCTATTGGAGGAGCTTCTGATTGGCTGCCCGGCGGCTCGACCCGTCAACATCGTGGTGACGCAGCCGCGCAGGATCTCTGCCATGAGCCTCGCCTGCAGGGTCAACCAGGAGCAGGGCTGTGACGACGCGCCGGGGTCAAAGGTCAGGAGGGGGTTATTTAACTAAACTTAAACTAAATTAACTAATGTGCATTTAAAAAAGAGGAATAGTTTCGGCGAAAACTAAAAGGTACCATGGGGTCATAGAAAACTATTATGTGGCCCTAATCCTGTTCTGAAGTACTCAGATCTTGTACTTGAGTAAAAGTAGAAGTACTCAGATATTGTACTTGAGTAAAGTAGAAGTACTCAGATATTGTACTTGAGTAAAGTAGAAGTACTCAGATCTTGTACTTGAGTAAAAGTAGAAGTACCCAGATCATGTACTTGAGTAAAAGTAGAAGTACTCAGATCTTGTACTTGAGTTAAAGTAGAAGTACTCAGATCTTGTACTTGAGTAAAAGTAGAAGTACTCAGATCATGTACTTGAGTAAAAGTAGAAGTACTCAGATCTTGTACTTGAGTAAAAGTAGAAGTACTCAGATCTTGTACTTGAGTAAAAGTAGAAGTACTCAGATCTTGTACTTGAGTAAAAGTAGAAGTACTCAGATCTTGTACTTGAGTAAAAGTAGAAGTACTCAGATCTTGTACTTGAGTAAAAGTAGAAGTACTCAGATCTTGTACTTGAGTAAAAGTAGAAGTACTCAGATCATGTACTTGAGTAAAAGTAGAAGTACTCAGATCTTGTACTTGAGTAAAAGTAGAAGTACCAGAGTGTAGTAATACTATGTTACAAGTAAAAGTAGCATAAAATGGAAATACTCAAGTAAAGTACAAGTGCCTCAAAATTGTACTTAAGTACAGTACTAAGTAAATGTACGTAGTTACTTGGCTCTAATGAATGTGTTTTAATGTTGTCATCTCTCCAGTCGTCGCTGTGTGGGTATCAGATCCGGATGGAGAACAGGTCGGCGGAGGGGACCCGCCTCCTGTACTGCACCACAGGGGTCCTGCTGAGGAAACTGCAGCACGACTCACACCTCAGCTCCCTCACACACATCATCGTGGACGAGGTACACACACTTACTATGAGACAGTTTTAAAAAGAGACCTCTCTGACCTCAGATGCATGTGATGGGGTTTCTTAAATGACGTTTAACAACTATTCTTTTGTGGGTGTTTTAGTTTATTTGCTAGTTTTGACTTCTTATTACACACACTAACACTAACCTTTTGCTATCATCTAATCCCTAACTATACAGAAAATCAAGTATATTTAAGCAATAGCTCACGACAGGCCGTGGTATATGCTCATTATATCACAGCTAAGGGGCGTGGTTCGGCCCGACGCGAAGCGGAGGGTCGAACCACGCCCCTTAGCTGTGATATAATGAGCATATATCACGGCCTGAAGTGAGCTATTGCTTTTATAAAACGGTTACCAAGTGTGGCAATATGAAAGAAAAATACACACTCTAATTTAAATAGTTGTTATTATTAAATAATGATGTTCAAAATAAAATAGTCCCCCCGTTGCCTTCTGCACAAAACATAGTGCGAGGTGGTTGCTATGCAACAACACTAACAACAGCTAGCGAACATATTAGACAGAGAGCGTTGATCCATTATTTGGCTATTTATTTACATTAATGTGTATGTTGCCGTTTATTGTGCACCCACTGAAAAACTGTCCAGCATCAGTAGCATGGCTTACGTGGTTATAGGCTGAGGTTGTTCTAGGCTGTTGCTTGGCGTGGCGAGAATATTGCTCCACTTTCTCCGGTCCCCGAGATTCGGCTTCCAGTAGCTCTGGAGAGAGCTTTCGCACCTGTGGCCACTAACGGTCATCATTTCTCTGCTTTGTTTCAAGACCCGCATCAGAAAGCTTTTGAATGGTGATACTTTTCCAGTTGGTCGACCTGCTCTTCACGTAGCTCTACATGTCGTCGTTTAGGTGCTTTTTGTTCTGGAGATAGGCACTCGCACTCCTCAATCCACTCCTCCATAGTAAGACCCCCCCCCCCCGGAGGTCGAAGTTAATCTTAAATGTTTTTGCGGACCTTTTTGATTACAGATTTGAAAACATCGTTGCTCGCTTTAAAAGTAGCACAATTCATTATGTCAAACCTTGGAAAGTATCTAAATATCCCTGCCCTAATGCCAAAGGAACTGCACACTGAATATGTTTTTGCCGTTTGATGTCTATGTCTGGACCGCTGCGTAAAAAGGAGGGTTTCTGCCCCGTTACTTCTCCGCTGCTTTCTTGTTCCAGTTTGAAAAGCAAACTGCAGGCAGTTTGCTTTTCAGCCCAACTGTATACTGTTTATCTCAGACGCGGAGGGATACTGAGTTGTTGTGAAAAGTAACTTACAATTCTACCCGTGGTATACGCTCAGTATACCACGGCTAAGAACCAATCAGATTGCTTGATTTTACTTGTCCGTTTTATAATAAAACCTTATTTCATTTCTTAACTATAATTCCCTGGTACGCCTGTTCCCCCCCCCAAGGTGCACGAGCGCAGCGTGCAGTCGGACTTCCTGCTGACCATCCTGAAGGACGTGGTGATGAAGCGTTCGGACCTGAAACTGATCCTGATGAGCGCCACGGTCGACTGCAACAAGTTCTCCTCGTACTTCAACCGCTGCCCCGTCATCAGCATCCCCGGGAGGACCTTCCCCGTGGAGGTGAGGGGGGATTCACTTTATATATACTTAGAAAGTCACCTATTATGCAAAATCCACTTGTTCACGTCTCTTCTACATCAACATGTGTCCCCTCTTCTTCATGTCTCTTCTACATCAACATGTGTCCCCTCTTCTTCATGTCTCTTCTTCATCAACATGTGTCCCCTATTCTTCATGTCTCTTCTTCATCAACATGTGTCCCCTCTTCTTCATGTCTCTTCTTCATCAACATGTGTCCCCTCTTCTTCATGTCTCTTCTTCATCAACATGTGTCCCCTCTTCTTCATGTCTCTTCTTCATCAACATGTGTCCCCTCTTCTTCATGTCTCTTCTACATCAACATGTGTCCCCTCTTCTTCATGTCTCTTCTACATCAACATGTGTCCCCTCTTCTTCATGTCTCTTCTACATCAACATGTGTCCCCTCTTCTTCATGTCTCTTCTACATCAACATGTGTCCCCTCTTCTTCATGTCTCTTCTACATCAACATGTGTCCCCTCTTCTTCATGTCTCTTCTTCATGTCTCTTCTTCATCAACATGTGTCCCCTCTGTGGAAAGAGACTCTGAAAGTTTCAGGAACAAAGATTCTCTCTCTTTTTGTCCTGATCCATTTCTATAAAAACCTGTCTGAAAATGAGCTGATCAGATTTTGGCCACTTTATGATGTCATAACGATGTTTTGTCTTGTGTAACCATTAGCCAATCACCAACCAAGGTAACCCCCCCCCCCCCCCCCCCCCTTATCACCTGAATCTCCTCCTAGAGCACCATTGAGTTCTTTGTAACCAAATCTCTCTCAGAGGGGCGTGGGGAGGGGCTCCTTATTTTCATCTAAAGTAACAGACAGAGAATCAGCACTTTGGAAACAGGGCTGAAACAGAGGGGATTATGGGATGCTGCAATGATCTGTTTGGTGTTTCAGCCAATCAGAGACAGGCTCTGGATGTAACTGAGACCTGTGATATATTGATGAGAAACAGTATGATAGGAGATCTTTAAAGTGGAAATAACAGAGATATCTACAGAGCTGAATCCAGATCAGATGTTATGTTAAATGTTTGTTGTTTGTTTTTCATGTATTGTGTCTGTTGATGTTACATCTGACCTTTAAAGTATCATCGTATCGTATCGTATAAGAGATAGGGCACGTCTGAGTATTTTTGGTTTACGATTAGGCTACGAAGGGCTAGAGCTGCCAATATAATACATATATAAACGATTGAACTCAGCACCTGTAACATTTAAATGGGATTATTAAAGTATTACTGATTCTGATATGACAGTAAGTAATCGTCCATTAAAGAAATCCCTTTTATTTTCCAAAAAAGCTGCACATTAGGCTGATCGTTGAGGCTTTTATTTCTCCATTTATTTATTTATTGTAAATGCACCTAAGGACATTTTTAAGTCTTCTTTTTGTCTCCAGGTGTCTCACTTAGAGGACATAGTGGAGGAGACCGGCTACCTCTTGGAAAAAGACTCGGAGTACACTCAGAAAATCCTTGAAGACGAGGAGGAGGTGAACATCTCCTTCAGTCAGAAAGGAGGGAAGACGTCTCAGCACCAGGTACCGTCTGCTTTTATACACTTTTATACACAATATACTGTTTTCACAAATACTTTATACCGGCACAAATACATGTAAATATATTTCATATGTATACATCTTTATTTATTTATATAGCACATTTAATCTCTCTGATCTTGTACTTAAGTAAAAGTAGAAGTACTCAGATCTTGTACTTGAGTAAAAGTAGAAATACTCAGATCTTGTACTTAAGTAAAAGTAGAAGTACTCAGATCTTGTACTTGAGTAAAAGTAGAAGTACTCAGATCTTGTACTTGAGTAAAAGTAGAAGTACTCGGATCTTGTACTTGAGTAAAAGTAGAAATACTCAGATCTTGTACTTAAGTAAAAGTAGAAGTACTCAGATCTTGTACTTGAGTAAAAGTAGAAGTACTCAGATCTTGTACTTGAGTAAAAGTAAAAGTACTCAGATCTTGTACTTGAGTAAAAGTAGAAGTACTCAGATCTTGTACTTGAGTAAAAGTAGAAGTACTCAGATCTTGTACTTGAGTAAAAGTAGAAGTACTCAGATCTTGTACTTGAGTAAAAGTAGAAGTACTCAGATCTTGTACTTGAGTAAAAGCAGAAGTACCAGAGTGTAGGAATACTCTGTTACAGTAAAAGTCCTGCATTCAAAATGTTCCTCAAGTAAAAGTAGAAAAGTATTATCATCAAAATATAGTGAAAGTAGCGACAGTAAAAGTAGTCGTTGTGCAGATTGGTCCATTTCAGAATAATATATATGATATGTTTTATAATGATTGATCATGAAAGTGTGTGTGTGACCTCTCTGCCTCCAGGAGTTCATATTGAGCCCCTCCTCAGGCTGGGATCTGGGTCCTGATCTGGATCACTTCAGCAGTCGCACCCGGCAGGTTCTGCAGTACATGAACCCCAACAAGATCAACATGGACCTGCTGGTGGACCTCATCGCATATCTGGGTACCAATCATCATCATCATCATCATCATCATCATCATCATCATCATCACTATATCATCAATAGTACACATTAATGCAACTTATTTTACGACTTTATTTGCTTTGATAATTAAGATCTTTGTATACAAAAAATAGTTTAAAAGATATGATGGTTTGTTATGAATTAAACTAGCCAACAGTTTATCAAAGGACAGCTTTTATAAACCTATCCAGAGATGTGAAAAGTACACACATCCTTTACTCAAGTAGAAGTAAAGATACTCGTGTTTAAAAATACTCTGGTGAAAGTAGAAGTACTGACTAAACTTCTTTACTCAAGTAAAAGTAAAGAGGGCTTTGAAATGTACTTCAGTAAAAAGTACCCATAACTAGCAGCTGTTTTAAAGAGTACCTGACCTCCCTTTATATTAATAGAACAATAATGTCATTGTTAGCTAATGAATGTTTCCATGCTGAACAACGGCAACATGACAACGTTTTCATTGGTCCCTCTTCTTTAGAGAAGACCAGGAAATGATGGATACACGGATCGTGTTCAAATCAATAGGCACGCAATGACTCTAAATAATAATGATCACGCCACCAGACACACATTCAAACTAAAGGAACCAGCCTGTTTGGAAAATGTGAGAAGTAGAAAGTACAGGTATTTGGGTTCAACATGTAAGAAGTAGAAAGTACAGGTATTTGTGTTCAACATGTAAGAAGTAGAAAGTACAGGTATTTGTGTTCAACATGTAAGAAGTAGAAAGTACAGGTATTTGTGTTCAACATGTAAGAAGTAGAAAGTACAGGTATTTGGGTTCAACATGTAAGAAGTAGAAAGTACAGGTATTTGTGTTCAACATGTAAGAAGTAGAAAGTTCAGGTATTTGTGTTCAACATGTAAGAAGTAGAAAGTACAGGTATTTGTGTTCAACATGTAAGAAGTAGAAAGTACAGGTATTTGTGTTCAACATGTAAGAAGTAGAAAGTTCAGGTATTTGTGTTAAAAATGTAAGAAGTCAAAGTAAAAAGTCGTCGGAGTAAAGTACTGATACCAGAAAAATGTACTTAAGTACAGTAACGAAGTATTTGTACTTCCCACCTCTGAACATATATAAATGTTAAATATCTGTAATTCTTTGTGCTCTACAGATAAGTCCCCTCAGTTTGCAGAGATGGACGGAGCGGTGCTCGTGTTCCTCCCGGGTCTCGCTCACATCCAGCAGCTGTTCGACCTGCTGACCTCCGACAAGAGGTTCAGGGACAAGAACAGGTGACACGCACGCACGCACGCACGCACGCACGCACGCACGCACGCACGCACGCACGCACGCACACACACACACACACACACACACACACACACACACACATACCATGTATACATCACTTCAGGGGACATTACATTGACTTACATGCATTTCCTGGAGACTTATCCTAACCTTAACCATAACCAACACATGCCAAACCCTAACCCTAACCCTAAACCAAGTCTTCACCCTAAAATTAATGATTCCCCTTATTGGGACCTCCATTTTGTCCCCATAAGGGAGGCGAGTCCCCACACGTGACTGTGTAAACAGATTTAGGTCCCCACAAGTATAGTAATGCTAGGACACACACACGCACACGCACGCACACACGCACACACACACACACACCCCCCTGATTACACTTACTTACTTTAACCTAAGTAACATTTTAAATGCATGACTTGAAGTGAAGTATCTGATTACTTCTTCTTCTTCTTCTCTGTCTTCAGGTTCAAGATCGTCGGTCTGCACTCGACTCTCTCCTCTAAAGACCAGGCTGCTGCCTTCACAGTGCCCCCTGCTGGAGTCAGAAAGGTACTACATGCTATATATCATTGATAAAAAGGAAAATACATCAATAAGGGTAATGTAGATAAACCTTTATAGGTATAATCATTTGAGGAAATGTATGACTGAATGCTTTGTGTCTCTTTAGATTGTGTTGTCAACGAACATTGCAGAAACAGGCGTCACCATTCCTGACGTCGTGTTTGTCATCGACACCGGAAAGACTAAAGAAAACAAGTAAGCAAACCAATACATTGCATATTAAAGTATCGATGGATTATTATCTTCTTTCATTAAGTCATGGCTCATTTCAACATGTGTTCCCCTGTCTCCTGATTTAAATGTTAGCCTCTGAAAGCAGATCATGCAGAAAAAGAAGTGTCCTAATGTCTGTCCCTAAAGAAGAGTAATGTAGTGAAACATGTCTAAAAAAACTAAGATATTTTCTTTAGCTAAATATCATCTTTTCGGGGCTGCTGTGCTGAAGCATGCTCAGATCTTCAGATAACTTCACCTAAAAGCTTAAAAGTGCTGCTTTATTGTACTTAAAAGTGTTAACTGAAGAATGACATGAAGGGAAAGTCAGTGGATCAACAAGATCCTGATCTAAGGACAATAGAAATCTGAAATAAATGTCTCTTAATCGGGATTGCAGTAATATTAAATAAGACCTTTTCAGGTTCATAATAGTATTTTGTGTCTCAACTGTGACATGTTCCTATGCTTTAATGTTCAAAAAGATCTTTATTTGAGCCTTTTCAAACCATTTAAATGCAGAAACACCTATAACAAACTAAAGGAAAGGCAAAACCACAAAAAAGCATAGTAGAGCCCGTTTAAAAACATCACTCAAGTGTAACTCTTATTTCCTGTGTGGCGTTCAGGTACCATGAGAGCAGTCAGATGAGTTCCCTGGTGGAAACGTTTGTCTCCAAAGCCAGCGCCCTCCAGAGGCAGGGCCGAGCGGGACGCGTCCGCAACGGATTCTGCTTCAGACTCTACCCCAAGTTCAGGTGAGGAAACACTAAATAGTTGAACAACAAAGCGGGAAAATCCTGAATGTAATCTTCCAATATCAGAGTCCACATGATAACAAAGGTTTCCCAACTGTAGCTGTGAACATGACAGGATGTCTGATTACCTAGAAGAGCATCAGGACTGTTTGAGGCATGTGATAGCTATGTGATTAACATGATGATTCAGCCTCTATGGAGATAGACATATGACAAGCATGATCATTTCTGACGTGGAGCTAATCTGAAGTAAACATTGAATACTGCTTTCTATTCCTCCATCTTGTGACTGTGTAACTCCCTATCTTGGATATCAGCATGTGAAGGACTCTGCTTTGTGTCTCAGGTTTGACTCCTTCATGGATTACTCGATTCCAGAGATTCTGAGGGTCCCACTGGAAGAGCTCTGCCTGCATATCATGGTATTTAAAACCTCTTTAAAGTAGAGACACTACATACTGATATACACCTGAACATCAGCAGGAGAGGACTCTTTAAAGTAGAGACACTACATACTGATATACACCTGAACATCAGCAGGAGAGGACTCTTTAAAGTAGAGACACTACATACTGATATACACCTGAACATCAGCAGGAGAGGACTCTTTAAAGTAGAGATGCTACATACTGATATACACCTGAACATCAGCAGGAGAGGACTCTTTAAAGTAGAGACACTACATACTGATATACACCTGAACATCAGCAGGAGAGGACTCTTTAAAGTAGAGACACTACATACTGATAAACACCTGAACATCAGCAGGAGAGGACTCTTTAAAGTAGACACTACATACTGATATACACCTGAACATCAGCAGGAGAGGACTCTTTAAAGTAGAGACACTACATACTGATATACACCTGAACATCAGCAGGAGAGGACTCTTTAAAGTAGACACTACATACTGATATACACCTGAACATCAGCAGGAGAGGACTCTTTAAAGTAGAGACACTACATACTGATATACACCTGAACATCAGCAGGAGAGGACTCTTTAAAGTAGAGATGCTACATACTGATATACACCTGAACATCAGCAGGAGATGACTCTTTAAAGTAGAGACACTACATACTGATATACACCTGAACATCAGCAGGAGAGGACTCTTTAAAGTAGAGACACTACATACTGATAAACACCTGAACATCAGCAGGAGAGGACTCTTTAAAGTAGACACTACATACTGATATACACCTGAACATCAGCAGGAGAGGACTCTTTAAAGTAGAGACACTACATACTGATATACACCTGAACATCAGCAGGAGAGGACTCTTTAAAGTAGAGACACTACATACTGATATACACCTGAACATCAGCAGGAGAGGACTCTTTAAAGTAGAGACACTACATACTGATATACACCTGAACATCAGCAGGAGAGGACTCTTTAAAGTAGAGACACTACATACTGATATACACCTGAACATCAGCAGGAGAGGACTCTTTAAAGTAGAGAAACTACATACTGATATACACCTGAACATCAGCAGGAGAGGACTCTTTAAAGTAGAGACACTACATACTGATATACACCTGAACATCATCAGGAGAGGACTCTTTAAAGTAGAGACACTACATACTGATATACACCTGAACATCAGCAGAAGAGGACTCTTTAAAGTAGAGACACTACATACTGATATACACCTGAACATCATCAGGAGAGGACTCTTTAAAGTAGAGACACTACATACTGATATACACCTGAACATCAGCAGAAGAGGACTCTTTAAAGTAGAGACACTACATACTGATATACACCTGAAAATATGTCCTTTTTAAACGTGTTTTCTCTCCTTTCTGGTAGAAATGTCAGTACGGTTCCCCGGAGGAGTTCCTGAGTCGAGCTCTGGATCCTCCTCAGCCTCAGTCGGTCTGTAACGCCGTCAGCCTGCTGAGGAAGATCGGAGCGTGTCACCCCGAGAAACACATCCTCACCCCGCTGGGTCACCACCTCGCCTCCCTGCCCGTCAACGTGAAGATCGGGAAGATGCTGATCTACGGAGCCATCCTCGGCTGCTTGGAGCCCATCGTACGTTTCCTCCATACTTTACCTTTAGGGCTGTCAAACTCAATTTAAAGGTCACCTATTGTGCAAAATCCACTTCTTCATGTCTCTTCTACATCAACATGTGTCCCCTCTTCTTCATGTCTCTTCTACATCAACATGTGTCCCCTCTTCTTCATGTCTCTTCTACATCAACATGTGTCCCCTCTTCTTCATGTCTCTTCTACATCAACATGTGTCCCCTCTTCTTCATGTCTCTTCTACATCAACATGTGTCCCCTCTTCTTCATGTCTCTTCTACATCAACACGTGTCCCCTCTTCTTCATGTCTCTTCTACATCAACATGTGTCCCCTCTACTTCATGTCTCTTCTACATCAACATGTGTCCCCTCTTCTTCATGTCTCTTCTACATCAACATGTGTCCCCTCTTCTTCATGTCTCTTCTCCATCAACATGTGTCCCCTCTTCTTCATGTCTCTTCTCCATCAACATGTGTCCCCTCTTCTTCATGTCTCTTCTACATCAACATGTGTCCCCTCTTCTTCATGTCTCTTCTACATCAACATGTGTCCCCTCTTCCTCATGTCTCTTCTACATCAACATGTGTCCCCTCTTCCTCATGTCTCTTCTACATCAACATGTGTCCCCTCTTCTTCATGTCTCTTCTCCATCAACATGTGTCCCCTCTTCTTCATGTCTCTTCTACATCAACACGTGTCCCCTCTTCTTCATGTCTCTTCTACATCAACACGTGTCCCCTCTTCTTCATGTCTCTTCTACATCAACATGTGTCCCCTCTTCTTCATGTCTCTTCTCCATCAACATGTGTCCCCTCTTCTTCATGTCTCTTCTACATCAACATGTGTCCCCCTCTCTTCATGTCTCTTCTACATCAACATGTGTCCCCTCTTCTCATGTCTCTTCTACATCAACACGTGTCCCCTCTGTTCTTCATGTCTCTCTCTACACATCAACACGTGTCCCCTCTTCTTACATGTCTCTTCTACATCAACACGTGTCCCCTCTTCTTCATGTCTCTTCTACATCAACACTGTCCCCTCTTCTTCATGTCCTCTTCTACATCAACAACACGTGGTCCCCTCTTCTTCATGTCTCTTCTACATCAACACGTGTCCCCCTCTTCTTCATGTCTCTTCTACATCAACACGTGTCCCCCCTCTTCTTCATGTCTCTTCTACATCAACACGTGTCCCTCGTCTTCATGTCTCTTCTTACATCAACACGTGTCCCCTCTTCTTCATGTCTCTTTACATCAACATGTGTCCCCTCTTCTCCATGTCTCTTCTCATCAACATGTGTCCCCTCTTCTTCATGTCTCTTCTACATCAACATGTGTCCCCCTCTTCTTCATGTCTCTTCTTCATCAACATGTGTCCCCTCTTCTTCATGTCTCTTCTCCATCAACATGTGTCCCCTCTTCTTCATGTCTCTTCTACATCAACATGTGTCCCCTCTTCTTCATGTCTCTTCTACATCAACATGTGTCCCCTCTTCTTCATGTCTCTTCTCCATCAACATGTGTCCCCTCTTCTTCATGTCTCTTCTACATCAACACGTGTCCCCTCTTCTTCATGTCTCTTCTACATCAACACGTGTCCCCTCTTCTTCATGTCTCTTCTACATCAACACGTGTCCCCTCTTCTTCATGTCTCTTCTACATCAACACGTGTCCCCTCTTCTTCATGTCTCTTCTACATCAACACGTGTCCCCTCTTCTTCATGTCTCTTCTACATCAACACGTGTCCCCTCTTCTTCATGTCTCTTCTACATCAACACGTGTCCCCTCTTCTTCATGTCTCTTCTACATCAACACGTGTCCCCTCTTCTTCATGTCTCTTGTACATCAACATGTGTCCCCTCTTCTCCATGTCTCTTCTCCATCAACATGTGTCCCCTCTTCTTCATGTCTCTTCTACATCAACATGTGTCCCCTCTTCTTCATGTCTCTTCTTCATCAACATGTGTCCCCTCTTCTTCATGTCTCTTCTCCATCAACATGTGTCCCCTCTTCTTCATGTCTCTTCTTCATCAACATGTGTCCCCTCTGTGTAAAGAGACTCTGAAAGTTTCAGGAACAAAGATTCTCTCTCTTTTTGTCCTGATCCATTTTTATAAAAACCTGTCTGAAAATGAGCTGATCAGATTTTGGCCACTTTGCCAATCAGCAACCAAGGTAACCCCCCCCCCCACCTTATCACCTGAATCTCCTCCTAGAGCACCATTGAGTTCTTTGTAACCAAATGTCTCTCAGAGGGGCGTGGGGAGGGGCTCCTTATTTTCATCTAAAGTAACAGACAGAGAATCAGCACTTTGGAAACAGGGCTGAAACAGAGGGGATTATGGGTAATGCTGCAATGATCTGTTTGGTGTTTCAGCCAAACAGAGACAGGTTCTGTATATATATCTGAGACCTGTAATATATTGATGAAAAACAGTATAATAGGAGACCTTTAAGGCTGCAAATAATAATAATAATGTTTTTGTTTCAGGCCACCATCGCCGCAGCCATCTCAGAGAAGTCTCCGTTCTCCACGCCGATGAACAGGAAGGAGGAAGCTAACCTCGCTAAAGCTGCGCTCGCTGTGTCCAACTCTGATCACCTGACCATCTACAACGCATACCTCGGGTACAGATCTATACTTTGATTTTGTAGAGTTTTTCTACAGAAGAACTGTACAGAAGGGAAATACAATACAGCTCCATTTCAATCAGGAGAGACTTTGTTTTGATGTTATCAGTAGTTAGCTTTTTGTCACCTTCCCAGTATTCCTATGAAAAGAGAGAGCATCAACAGATCATCAATAAGGATTACCCTCAGGTCCTGAAAATATATTAAAATGACCGTTAATCTAAAATATTTATCCAGCAAGTACTTATACAAACACAGCGTGAGCCTGTTAAGCAAATCATCTCCTTCTGCTTTCTGATGATCTGTTTCAAACGTTT
This sequence comes from Trematomus bernacchii, assembly GCF_902827165.1. NCBI lineage: Eukaryota > Metazoa > Chordata > Actinopteri > Perciformes > Nototheniidae > Trematomus > Trematomus bernacchii. Next base: position 8,038,070 of record NW_022987567.1, read on the forward strand.
TATTTGTCATATGCACAATAGCTACAGCAGAGTTTTGGCATTGAATCTGAAGTCTCAGGCACCTCCAAAAAGAAAATATACAATATACCTAAGACATAAAAGAGAAAATACCATTAATGAAATGCTGGAAAAGTCATGATGTTGCAGGAATATGGAGAATATAGAGATATAAGATCAGATAAAAGAATCTAATATGAAATGAAATGTCTTGTCTCACTGTCAGGTGGAAGACCTCTCAGAGTGACGGACAGAGAGCAGAGACGTCGTACTGCAGGAAACACTTCCTCAACAGAACTGCTCTCATCACCATAGAGGTAACACACACACACACACACACACACACACACACACACACACACACACCACACACACACACACACAACACCCACACACCACACATACACACACTGTGTTTCACTGCTGGAGAAACGGCTCACCAGCCTCAGGCTCCATTATTGATCTTAGCAAGAGATGCCTTTTTCAGATTGTACAAGTGCAGCTTTTTCAGCTCTGGTTTCATCTGATTTTTCTTAATCCTACAAATAAATAAAATATGATATAAAAACATGAAAATATCTTGTTTCAGAAAAATAATTTATATATTTATAATTAAAAAAAGCAAAAGACAGAGATTTTCACTTTTGTCCTTTTAGTTCTTTTATTAACAAGAAAAACCCCAACATTACAAAATATACAGACATGTGGCACTCGACCTGTTGGCTGTTCTTTTATATGACTTTTATTTTCATTTGTTTTGTTACATTATTCAAACTTTCATTTATGCATTCAACACATTTAGACTTAGTTACAAATTAAAAACCTTTAGAATCAAATATCTCCAATGAAAGAAGCTCTGGTGCTTTCTCTCTAAAGACTCACTTTACAAGAGAAACAACAACACACAAATACATCAATATCCATATTCAACACATTTTTAAATCATGAACACACGTCTCTGTTAAACACATACAAGACTACAAATACAATTTAACAGAGTAAAAGGCAATCAGAGTATAAGACTATATGTTTTAAATGATTATATGATCATTTAACACGACACAGAACAACTCGTGAGAAGATGTTAAAGCACATCCCATCATGTTTGATTGACAGCTGATCTCTGTGCAGTGAAGACATGAGCAATCAGCTCTCAGCAACAATGATGGACACACGGTGAGCTTAAGAAGTAGAAGAGTTCCTCAAATGACTTCAGGCTATTTCAGTTTACAAAACTCAGCTGTGTCTTCATAATGATTACAAAGCCGAACTCCAGCATGTAGCGGCTGAGTGAATGTGGTCTGCACTCTGTGGAGGAGAGTCATGGTTTCAGAGACGATGCTGTAGAAGGACAGAACACCTGCTCTGTGATCCAGGTACACTCCTACTCTGGAGGACAGAGGACCTGAGACGGGAGTGAGGATACTGTTGTAATAAAATGTATAACTGTTTTGGTTACAAAATAAGGACCAAGATTTGTTATTTAATCCAAATCCACATTCATTCCCTGCTCTGATGATATTCTTGTATGCGACTGCTACATGAACTCCTAACCCTCTCTGCTCCACCTCCCAGTAACAACGTCCAGTCAGACTCTCTCTACTCAGGACCTGAGAACCTCCAGTGAATCTGTCTGGGTGACTAGAATAAGGTTGTGGTTGTTTCATGCATGTTGCTTTTCTGCTCCCCTCAGATAATAACATATTTGTGTATGCTGTGTTTGGATCCAGAGTGACTTCCTGTGAATATTGTAAGAACCCAGCTCTGGTGGTGGGCTCTGCTGCTGACAGTAAAACATCCACTTCAGTCGATGAGACGTTTGTCCATTCCTCTCTCAGGACGTCCTGTAGTTTGTCTCTGACTGCTGACAGGGCCGCCGTCACGTCCTCAAAGTAGCTCAGAGGACGGATGTTGGTGCTGGATGAGTGTGTAGGTTCACTGAGGGCTGACAGTGAGGGGTAGCTGTGCAGAAACTGGTTGTGATCCTCTGTGTGAGACAGCAACTTCAGCTCAGCGTCTCTCCTCTTCAGCTCAGAGATCTCCTGCTCCAGCTTCTCCTGAAGCTCTTTGACTCGACTCACTTCTCTCTTCTGCTGGGATCTGACCTGTTGCTTCACATCAGAGCTTCTTTTCTCCATGAGACGGATCAGCTCAGTGAACATCTTCTCACTGTCCTCCACTGCTTTATCAGCAGAGCCATTGACGGCCTCCACCTCCTGCTGAAGCAGCTTCACCTCCTTCTCTCTGTCCTGGATTCCCAGCTGGATGTTTAGTCGACTCCCCTCCAGCTCTCTCTGCCTCTCAGTCCTCTCTGCTGCAGCTAACACTGTGTCGTGGCCTTTGTGTTCGTCCATAGTGCAGATATAACAGATACACTGCTGATCAGTGCGGCAGAACAGCTTCATCACCTCGTCGTGACGAGAGCAGATGTTCTCCTGGAGCTTCTTGGAGGGCTCCACCAGCTTGTGTTTCTTTAATTGAGCTACGTCATAATGAGACTGGAGGTGTTTCTCACAGTAAGATACAAGACACACGAGGCAGGACTTACAGGCTCTCAGTTTCCTCCCAGTGCAGACATCACAGGCCACATCTTCAGCTCCAGCATAGCAGTGATCAGTAGGAGCAGCTTGGAGTCCAGTCTTCTTCAGCTCCTCCACTAAAGCTGCTAACATGGTGTTTTTCAGCAGGACAGGCCTCGGTGTGAAGCTCTGCCTACACTGAGGGCAGCTGTGGATTAACTCTCCATCCCAGTGGTGTTTAATACACTTCATGCAGTAGCTGTGTCCACAGGGAATAGTGACCGGATCCTTCAGTAGATCCAGACAGATCGCACAAGAGAAGGTTTCCCGGTCCAGCTGAACTCCTTTCTGCGCCATTTCACCTCTCAGTAGCAGCGAGTGTCTGAGTTTCACTTCCTGAGAGCTGAAACTATGTGAGCTGTGATCTGAACAGGATGTGTGTGTGCAGTGAATGTGGCCTATCAGCTCTTGTGCTTTACCCACATGTTGGTTACACCCATCCTTCTCAGTGTGGATCTGAAGGGGAGGAACCAGGAAGTATAGAGTGGAGCTGGCTGTGTCTGAGAGCAGGAAGGAGAGGGAGGGCTTATCAAACTCTGAGTCACTCCAGGAGGAGGAGCAGACACTCTGACCTGTTTCCTCATTTACAAACGGAGCCTCGCTCACAACCTGCTCTTCATTTGAAAACAGTCTTCAGCTGTAAAATATTTGTTTTAACTTCAGGCTTTTGTAGCACACAGCTCCACACTCATGGTGACAGTGGTGTAAGAAGTACTCAGATATTCTACTAAAGCAAAAGTAGAAATACTACGGGGTAAAAATACTCTGTTACAAGTAAAAGTACAAAAGCATTGGAATCAACATATACTTAAAGTACCAAAAGCAAAAGTACTCCTTATGCATTATGGCCCTTTTCAGAATCGTATATATATATATATATATATATATATATATATATATATATATATATATATATATATATATATATATATATATGTGTTTTCCATTCCAAATAAAGTGTAGGGGAAATGAGACAGTAACACACAACAGTCAGGGTGAAAGTGAACAGAAGTTTATTTATTCAAATAAATAATCACAGAAAAATGCCAACAAATGTTCTTTAAGTGAGGAGACAAAGAAGATTGTGCCAAATTAAATACATGAATATAACAAAACTCAAACAAAAAGCCCTCACTATCTGTTCTACTAACAAGGAGACAAAACAACTACAGGGTGGCAACAATCTACTAACCTAGTGTGTCTTCACGGATACGAAAATGAACCGAATTCGATAACAAAAAAGTCTTCCGTCCTCACGAGACCGCTCGACCCGCTGGAGACGCTGTAGTACATATGCCGGGCCTGTAAGTGGCGCTGTACTTCCGCCACAAAATACACCAAAAGCAGCGAATAAGACCCCCGAGCATGGTTGCCTGGTTGTCATGGTTGCCCTTCTGTTTATTCTCCGTGGTGGATTGAGCAACATGTAGTTCATGTAGTTCTCCATGTCCACTTGTTGCTGATGGTTGTGGTAGAGGAGCTGTAGGTTTTGCACTAACATCTGTAGCATGGTCAGTAGCGTCTGGAGCACGAAAGCAAACCTGTGATCCGCCATCGTTGTTGTTGTTGTTGGCGAAACACATCAGCGATGACGCGGGTGACGCGGGGGTGAGCAGGAGAGGCGGGGCTATGGCATCATCGTTATCAGGAAATGATCATATAGGGCGTACACACGGAGCCGTTTGGCCCCCCAGAGTGTTGCGTCCACAGATCTACCCACCTTGGGAGCCGTTATCACAGGGCTATCGGATTCGGGCCTCGCGTGGACGAACCGTCTACGATATAGAACTGTCGCGGATTCCGCTGATATCGTCTCCGTGTGGACGGGGTCTATCAGAGTTTACCTACGTGAGGAGAGGTAGAGGGTACCCCAAACTTACCCAAATCCTCCACTTCCCACCACACACACATTTAACAATACTAAAAACAAGAAGACAGAATAATGACCAAATCTCTCAGAGACCACAAAGAGGCTCTGGAGTCAGCAGCAGGTCTGAGAGAGCGAAGGCTTCCTGGATCGCCTCCTTTAATGACCGGCCCTGGCTACCTTCTTATATGGAAATAAAACACTAATAGAAAAATATAATGTCTTTGATAATTCACTATAACTAAGTTCTAAATGTGTCCTCTGTTAAGATGTTGAATTAACACCAGAATTGAATAAATTAATACATTATTTCTGATAGCAGTATGTGAAATTATATCTGTAGCTATATTTTAACAGTTTGATTACCTGGTTTACCACACACACACACACACACACACACACACACACACACACACACACACACACACACACACACACACACACACACACACACACACTGTAATATCTCCTCTTCTTGCAGGGGGTGCAGCAGGAGTTGATGAGGATGATGGAGCAGGTGGGTTTCTACTCCCCTCGCTCCAGACTGCAGGCTCCAGCGCTCTCTAAGCCTCAGATCTCGGTTCTGAACGCGGTGCTGGCGGCCGGTTTGTACGACAGCGTGGCCCGCGTGCTGGTCATTCCCTCCGTGGACGTGCTGGAGCGGGCTGTGTGCAACACGGAGACCCCCCAGGGAAGAGCTCAGGTCCACCCCTCCTCTGTGAACAGAAACCTGCAGACACACGGCTGGCTGCTCTACCAGGAGAAGGTACACATCCCAGGGTCAAGATGTAGTGACAGATGATACATTTGAGAATATACAACAACAAATAGTGTAGTGTAGAAATGGCAATTACATTCTTCTGACCTGAGAAGTCAAAGTAAAAAGTCGTCAGGAAAATAAGTCGTGGAGTAAAGTACTGATACCAGAAACATGTACTTAAGTACAGAAACCAAGTATTTGTACTCCACTACTTCCCAGGTCTGTATACATGTAAATAGAATATGATATGTACAATAACAGAATATGAAATTAAATAATGTACATTAAGACAAAATGAAATGTTGGTCCTCAGGTGAAATACACCAAGATCTACCTGAGAGACACGACTCTGATCCCCCCGTTCCCTCTGCTGCTGTTCGGAGGAGACATCGACATCCAGCACCGAGAGAGACTCATCACTCTGGACGGATGGATCCACTTCCAGGTCAGCGCTCTCACATAATGGCCCAATTCCAAACCGCCC